>NC_051185.1:120742257-120797256 GCF_013339695.2 Rhipicephalus sanguineus
GGAGAGAAACGCCGTGTAGACGACTTAACGAACGACGGAATCTGCTCCGATTGGGCGGGACATAAACCGCCCGCGAAGTAAGAAATGTGATAAAAAACGGCGCGCAAAAAACGACGAGAGAAAAGCGCGAACGCCCCCGCACCTTCAATGACGAAGCGAACGAAGGAAAGCGAAAAGCCGCGCGGGAAAGTTCGGAGACGACGCGTGGGCGGAAGATCGAGTTATGGGGGAACTTAATGACTATAGCGAAACGCCCCCGCACGAGTTACCCTCATTGAAGCCATAGCGCTGATAAGAAAGGGACACCAGAAAGAGGACAGGACGTGCGCTACCCCGCGTTACCCCGCGAGGCGGGTACCCAGAGGCTGGGCGCACGCGCTCTCAGGAATCGACAGCGTGGGGGAGAGAGCCTTCGCAGACATAACGAGTTATCAAGCACGCAAAAAAGAAAGGATGCAAATTGATGGCACGTGCAGGGACTGCGACTGCTCACGCTTCCTTGCTCCTCTACATTTCACTCTCTCCCTTCAACCCTTCCCCCGCCCACCGTTAGAGCAGAGCACAGTGGGACGATGATAATTATTTCAAGGCACAATTTGGAGTCCTAGAGTCCTAGACCGAGGTCAGCGATCCGCAGGAGCCAGTGGAGCCCTGGACCGAAGGCTCCACCCACAAGTGCCGCTCATTTACCCGCTAAATGAAGCTTTTCCCTCCTCCTGCTCGAAGTACAATGACACGTTTCTTAAGCTGCATAAGCTCTCGTACGCTCGCTCTCATGAACGTTAATTTGGATATCGGTGACTGAACGTTCCACAGCACAACATGGCCAAAGAACCATCGTGGTGAAAAAAAAAAAGGAATGTATATATATATATTATGTGCACGATGATAAGACACGATGTGGGCAGTGACAGTGGTAACGAGGCTGTTTCCCTTCCCAACAGTCTGCTTCAACTTCACCGCACTACAGGGCCAAACCATTCATGATAATGCAGAATAATGCGTGTTTTACGACGTTTGCAACTGACAGTTGTTAAAACGCAGCCAATGTTCTATTTATCTATCGGCCTGAACAAAATATTGCTTTCAGGGTGCACCAACTCGCGGCGATCGTGGTTGAAAACTATTAGAAATGGATTTAGAAAATAGCATTACACTTTCAAAGGTAACATAGAAGAAGATAACAACATCAGAATGAGACAAGGTTATAGACAAGCATAGGCGAACCCTACTCGTCTGCCCAGGCATCCGCCCTTGGGCTGGTTGGCGCTTCACCAGCCGGGAAAATGACACGAATGGTCGGACTCAAGAAGAAGGCATATATATACACGCAGGCACGTAGGCAAGGGGGGGGGGGGGGGGGGCGGGGGGCCCGGACCGCCCCCCGAAATTCGTCCAGCCTTTTATATTCCCGGGCAACTTTTTTTCTTTTTACCATGAAAAGAGTTTCTTTCGAATAATTAGGCCTTGGGCCCCCCCGAAAAAAAATCCTGGCTACGTGCCTGTATGCACGGCACGTTGTTGCTCGTCCCTTCTTCACCCGTCATAGTATATATAAAAGCTTAGCTGTTACTGTTGGAACACCCGTGTGTTTAGATTGAGGTGCACATTAAATAAGCGCAGGCTGCCAAAAATTAAGTCTGAGTCCATTATTATGACTCGCCTCATAATCATATCGTTGTTCTTGGCACGTAAATAAATGCTATAGAATAATTCATTTAATACTGCGGATTCATGGCCCAACCAGTGAGGTCAATAGAAATACAGAAGGAGTAGCAATGACAGAACAGCAACAACGAAGTCCGAAGAACGTTATTTCGCAGTCTATCACTTGCATTGGTAAGGCAGTTCCATTCACTAACGGTAAGTATGTTATAATTCTTGCGTCCGGTTGTTCGCGATGTTTTCCCAGCAAATCAATCGATACTAATTGCTTTTTTCGCGGTAGCTCAGCTAGAGCAGCGCCCGAATTCCCGGTGAGGTTGGTAAAAAAAGCACTATATGGTCCCGCCTACCTTGCCGCCAGTTTGGGCGTATTAAAATCACGCGCCCGTACTCTAGCAGCGCCCCCGCAGTATTCGCCACGAAATGAAAGAACCACCGCGCGAACGCCGTAAAGCGAGCTGTATGTAAGGCGCGGGGTGGACAAAAAAAAAAAAAAAAAAAAAAAAAAAAAAAAAACGGCCGCGTCGCTATCCTACGCAATCGTCCCACACCGAAGAACGCTGTGCCTGGCGGTGAAAGCAAACTACTGCCGCCCTCACACGGCCTCGTTTCGCTTTATGTATATTAAACTCGTCGAGCGGCTGCACTCGAAGAAAACACGCCCACACGTGCGACGCCCACGACTGTGAATGACGCGAAGAAGCTGGCGAGAGAGTGCGCTCTGTCCGAGGGGGAGGGCCGGCGACGACATATTTAGCGGCGCCTATACGGAACGTATTTTGAAAACACCGCTTTATCAAAACATGCCGCCAACGCAAGGAAAGTGCCGCAGGTTTTCGTTTCGGGTTATACCAACTTTCACGTATATTCAACACGATGCCTTTCCTGACGGTCTCCTCCACAAGCATTCTGTAACGATGTCCGATTTCTGACGAAAAATAAAGGCCAAAGGCAATGCACTCGCTTCACTTCACCCAACGAATACGCTTGTAAGAGCACTCGTTGGCAAACTTAGTGTTGGCTAAGCTTTGCCTGATGTCGATTACCAAGCGGTAAATAATCGTTAATTCCGGCTAGCGTCGAACGCTGTAGACTGTACGGTGTTACAAAGCCAGCATATTATGTTTATTCAATCCAAGTTGGATAACGGAGTTTTCGAAGCTGCAGCAATTCTGTTTCCCGAACAGGCATGGAGGAAACGCGACACGGTCTGCCGCGTAGCATGAACCCAAGGGAAGCTCGGGTCGACGGTCGCGTGGTTGTTATCCAGGAGGCGCAGGCGCGTTGTCCGAAGCGAAACCACCCAATCATTGCGGGTGCTGCATATGTAAATTTAGGCGTATTCTACCGTGACGCTTTCGAAAAGTACAGGTGGTAATAGAGAAGGATTTGCGTCGGACGCAATAAACCGCTTGCGCTTGTCAAGTCTTCCTTCCTTCATTCATAGCGATGGCCTCGCCCCGGCAGACTTAATGCCTTAGGCTAGCACGCAAGGGTTTATTGGTCAGCTGCCGCCTGAAGTATAAACGGGGAAGCGCCTTCCATCGTAGCTCAATTGGTGAAGCACCGGATGCACCATTCGAAGGTTGGCGGTTCGGACCCCAACAACCGAAAGGGTGATTTTTCGTTCACTTTACTTCATTTCAATTTAGGCAATTACAGATACACTGCAGTTACGGAAAATGAATGGCCTCTACGCTTTGCCTGGCCTAATTATTGTCTGTTGGATCCATTTGGTTGTTGCCAAGGCCAAGTAAGGTTTACAGGTTACGCGCACACTTTATAGTACCCACAGTACTTTCTAAGAGTTCCAGAGTAACACGTTAATTTTTGCTATTCGAACAGGCGGACATTTTTTCTTTCTTCTCATTGTTTATGCTTTACGCAAATAAACAGGCCCGGAATTATGCTCAAGAGCAGGAAGGACACTGGGCTTGTACGTCTACTTTGTTACGTTACCGTGTTACCGGACTGCGCGTTTACCGTGTTACCGGAGCGCATGCTTTAGCTTCGCGTACGTAAACGTATACGTACTGTACGTACGTAAACGTATGCGTTTACGTTTGCGCAAAACAATAAATGATGATAATAAATGCATTCAAACTATATTTAATTTATTAAGGTTCAATCAGAGCTACGGCAAAATCGCAATAAAGGTACTTACAGTGATGTGATTGACTGAAACTGTTTTGGAGCAGGTTTTTGGAGCAGCAAAAAGTGCGTTTTGGAGCAGGAAAAGAGGCTTTTGGAGCAGCTAAAAACACGTTTTCGAGCAGGGAAAACAACTTTTGGAGCAGCTAAATGCTCAATGCCAAGTGGAAAAATTGACCGTTTGAAGCAAAAAACAGTCAAATAAGGAACTCTGTTGAAATAAGAAGTTCTGTCCAATAATGGGTGTTGCATAACACTACTGAATCGCCGAACAGCCCCGAACATAACACCGAGCAGCCCCGTAAGCGCGAACGTTGGCGTTGCGGTCTTATAATGGCATAGAGTGGCCAAACAAACAACGCAGGTAGGGTGTTTCCCAGCTACAGTAGAACCTCGGTGATACGAATCTGCAGGGGGAGCGACAATATTCGCATCGCCCGAAATTTCGTAAAATAAAAAAAACTAGCAAAATCCCTTTTCAAACCACGATATACGCACAAAGCATTTATTTCTGTCAAAAAAACTCGCGTATGCCTTTCTGCGCGTATGCCGTTCAGGTGTGTCCCACGTGGACGGACCAATAACGGGCGAGACAGACGGTACGATTTTCCATGCGATGCGACGTCCGACACGGCGCGGTGGGAAACCGGAATGGTGACCTTTCATAGCATCGGACAGCCACCATTCCCTCTCCCCCACCGCCGTGTTGGCCGGCACATCGCATGGAAAATCGTATAAGGGACGGCGCAGCTGGCCGCCGCGAAAGCGCGCGTCAAAGCTTCGCTTGAAGCCAACTGAAAACTATGTGCCAAAGTCCCCTCCACCATAGTGACAAGCGAAGATCGACACGAACGCCGAAAAGCTTCGTGCCTTTTTTTACGACTATATTGCCTTTAATCTACCGCTGCGTTAACCGCGCACCTTCGGAGCTCGTAATCGCTATCAATTATCCCGTTGATAGCGACCGTGGTTTCGTGCGCGGTGGTTGCGGCAAACGGTAGTTCCGTTTTCAATCAGCGTGCGCTGGCAGCGCACGTGCCTTCAAAACTACGTCGTTTGTCGCTATCTATAATCGCATCTGCCACGGTTTTGTACGCAGCGCTTGCGGATAGCAGCGTCGCTTTGACTGGGTGGGCGTAGAACGCGCGTGCACTTTCCGAGTTCCGTCAGTTTTGTCGTCGCCATACATGCTCGTGTCAAGAGCGTCAAGAACGACCGCGGTTTCTTCCACAGCGGTTGTGGCAAACAACCACAGTTCTGACCAACGTCTAGTTCTGACAGTTGTGACCAACCTAGTCCTGTAACGCGCTGTCCGCGCGCGTACTTCGGAAGCTTCCAGCATTCTGCTCTCGGCCGTCGCTCAACCGATTCGGTACCAAAGTTCGTATCACCCGCCGCGACGCGGAAAAGTGTTCGGAACATCTGAATTTCGGCCCATTCGACACAGTAGAATTCGGCTGGGGAATTTCACGAATTCGTATCAGCCGGTTAAGTTTACATCAACGCCTCCTAAATTGGTTTACTTAAATGATATATGCGATGGGTTCGCAAAATGCCTGGATCAGATTGGGTTGGATTTTTGCCAATGTGGCTAGATCACGCACAGAAATTTTGATTTCCGGGAGATTTTCCTGCCAACCGTACAAACGTAAGAAATGGTCGAAATCCGGCGCCCAAAAGCCCAAGCAAGCCAAACCAGCCCTGAACGAGCCTCGCCATCAGCATCCGGTCAGGTTAAGGTCCCTAGGTTTTTCACAAGAAGAGGGGAAAATCTAGCGACAGGTCAGGTCAAAGCGCCGGGCGGCGTGCCGCGAAAGATGATGCACGAACCCATTCCTCTCGATCGTGGCATGAAAATCCTGCCGCGCGGTAGCTTTGAAGTGTCGCGTTTTGTCGTAGGCGGCGCGCTGCGCCCGTTTTCCCGCTGGTGTGCTTATAGTCTGGCGCACTTTTGGCGCAGAACAGCGGAGATGTAGCAGGATGTAGCAGGTTTCACGTCTTGGCGCAGTTTGGCGCAATTGGCGCAGCTATCACATCACTGTTCTTAGCGCGTACGGCATCCCGGTATACGCAAAAGGAACACCGGGTTACCGAACGACGGTGCCGACATCTTGTGACACTTCGTGCAACCGCAATCACGAACACGTTTGTTTTCGCATAGCGTTTTTGAGGGAGAAACTGGTTAAAAGGGCAACTCATTCGTAATTACACCGCTGCAAGGCATTTACACCAGAAGTAGAATGCACCACGTTTCTACAAGAAAAATTGTGTGCTTGCCTGGTACATCTCGGCACCGCTAGATGGCACCACCTATCCGCCCTCTCAGCGGCTTTAGGCCTCTCACGTTTACGGCTTCGGTATTCTAGGTCACTCCAGCTTCGGTAATCCGGAGCAAGCGACGTGGTCGTAATTGGCGCTCGCACGTCGGCGTATTTGGACTCGGCAGCTGGAGTCTCCGAAAAGCGGACATCGCGAGTAGCCACGAACGACTGTGAATTCGCAAGCTATGGCCGCAAACGCAAAACGTATCCGGGGAGTAGTTTGCGTTCCGTGAAAGGAAGTTTACGCTCCGTAAAGACCCGCGCATGCGCAGATTCCATCCGGTAAGCGGTAACGCAAAAAAGTATACCTACAAGTTAAAAGCCCCTGCTGCTTCGCGATACACAAAGCGCGTGGTGACTACGAAAAGAAAGAAAGAAAGAAAGAAGGTCAGGAGGGCGGCGCAGGTGCGCACCTCCCTCGCGCACCGTGCAGTCCGGCTGTGTGGATCGCACAATGAGCTAGACGTGACTGGCGTTCATTTACGCGAGGCCTCCATCTGCCGCCACGCATCGCGTATGTGTGTATACACTCACAGCTCATTCATTACGCACGCGTACTTTTGCAGACGGCGCAGCAGCAGACGACGTTCGCGTAAAAAGCTTCCGCGTCAGGTGACAAGACAGACCTGCAGCCGCCATCGCGCATCCAACGCACTCATCGGGATCGGTGTTAAGCGAAGCAAGATACGTCGCATGAATGGTTGGGATTGAGCGCCGCACACGTAACGGCAGCGCGTAAAGTGCGCAGTTACGTTGTTTTCAAGCGCGGGCCGCCAGCAACTGGCATCGCATTCGCCATGGTTTTCCTTCGCATGCTATGAATATTCCGCATACACAGCGAGTACCTGCGAGGTTTCACATAATAATAATAATATCTGGGGTTTAACGTCCCAAAACCACGATTTGATTATGAGAGACGCCGTAGTGGATGGCTCCGGAAATTTCGACCACCTGGGGTTCTTTAACGTGCACCTAAATCTGAGTACACGGGCCTCAAACATTTTCGCCTCCATCGAAAATGCAGCCACCGCGGCCGGGATTCGATCCCGCGACCTTCGGGTCAGCAGTCGAGTGCCATAACCACTAGACCACCGTGGCGGGGCTGCGAGGTTTCACAAACAGCGGGGCCCGCTTTCCAAAAAAAAAAAAAAAAAAAATCCGAGGCGATCCTCGGTGTTTGGTAGTGGCACTCGCACCTCGGCGTTCGTGTGTATTCCTTGGCTTGGCATCGTTTTCGTCGCACCGACAACGCTCATCTCAGAGGCCACGTAGAAAGAGGCGCGTGGTTGAGACCTGCTCCGCCTGCTGCTCACAAAGAAAAGCTATTTCAATGAAATCATTCCATCAATTTTCGTAATTGTCCTGACAGTTAGCTATCCTTTATCTTAAGTAAACTTATGCTTCGAAATCATATGCGTCCATTGTTACTCTTAACTTGAAAGGGAACCATCGAGTTTGTACCAGTTTTTTTGAAGATTTTTCTGAATATTTGGAAAACCGCAAGTAAGCGCTCGACCCTTCGGAAGTACTTGGGAGAGAAGCAAGTGTCACCCGGGGCTTGTACAACTAAAACTTGTCACGCGAGGTTGGATCGTAAAGGAAAATTTTCAGCCGATGCTGGTCATATCATTAGCGAACCGTTGCCGTCCGATATCGTCTCTTTACACTCCAGTCCAAGTATGCGCATGCGCGCAACAGCTCTCGCTTGACCGTCTTCTGAATGGTCGTTCGTTCAGAGCTCTATGTTTCCGTTGGGGTTGTGTAATCTTAACCTCCCACGTTTGTGCAAGGAACTCTCGCACGTTGCTCGGCACCGAACACAAACCATACACCGGCCGGAAATGCGCGTTCATTGTGGTGTACAGCCCACGCTGCAACACGCGCCTTTCACGTGCGCCCCTTATTAAGGCCATTCAGCGGCGCATTTGTAGAGGATGTAAATAAGCCGCCGCACAAATTACGTCGCATGGCTGCGAGCGGCCTTGGGGGGCGCGAGCACACTTAATCGCTCGGCTGTACGGGAGGACGTGGGTGCAGCATCGGCTTTTGAATGATACCGCGTGTATGAATCTCGCCTTTTGCGTCCGCGGTGCAGGAAGTGCGGCCGCCGGCGTATACATACAACCCCCCCACCTCTGTCGTGGACGCGTGCCAACACGATGTATGTATGTATAGTTCTTATTTCCTTGTATTGTCAAATGCGCGGACACGCTAGACAGGTTTACGGCTCGCCCTCTTGAAAAAAAGAGAAATAAAAAAAGAAACAATGGTTTGGAAGTTGTACAAGATCGAACACACTCTTGTCGCACGTAAGAGATTGGCATCTCGCCAACTCTTACGTTCGAGTAACGAAACTACAGGACAACTTCGACGCTAAAGCTTTGAGCGGACGGAAAGTACGAATGACGAGCGTGTTCAGCAATTTCGTCATTATATAATCGCTATCCGACATATAAAAGTCATCACAACTAGTGTGATCGTCACATATTACTTTTCAGTGACATTCGTTGCTGCCCTAATAAAGAGTCGCTGCCCTTGCTCATGCTCCACCTTTATGCTCGTGGATTTTTCTAGTCTCAAGTGGTAATACGATACCACTAACGCACCGCTGTGGACTGCGCCGGGGAGAGAACTGGTCGCCCTTGTCGAGTTATTGAATACTAATTCATTTATACGAACATTGACCGACGTGCTACGTCTCTGCCTATTTTGACGCCTGCTTAGCAAGTATTTTGACTCGTGCGTGGTCTTCGCGATTTGGCGAACCACAGCGACAAATTTGCCTGAATTTTTTTAGTGGCACTTCGGGCCGAGCACTTACTTGCGGTTTTCCGAATATTCAGAAAAATCGTTTAAAATATAAAACTGAAAAACAATCGATGGTTCTCGTTCAAGTTAAGGGTAATATTGGATACATATGATATGGGAGCGTAACTTTACTTAGGATAAGGAAGAATTAACCGCCAGCATCATTAAAAACTAGCAGTTGTTCCGTGTACGAATACAACCGATGAGCTAAGTTCCTTAGAAATTGGACGCAAACGACTATGCGCCTGATCTCGCTGCTGGCTTTCATGAAGGCGGTAGGGTGGGGAGCGGGTGGGGAGAGCGTCTGCTGCGCTCGGTGGCGGGAACGACTCAGCGAGTGAGTGCGGCGCGCGCAGCGCAGGGATAGGGAGACAGGTGGGAGAGGGGTGCGAGCGGTGATGCGCCGGGGAGCTTCGACGGCGGCGACGGAACGCTGCGCGCGGCATTCGGCGCGCGCAGCGTTTCGTTGTCTTTGCGCCGGCGGCGCCGGAAGGGGAGAGCGTCCGCTACTACCTTCGACAAAGCGCCCGTAGTGCGCTAGAATGATGGTTGTCATTTCACAATCTACGATAAAGGTGGTGAAAGTGAAGACGACCATTACAACCAGTTGTACACAGAGCTTATTTCTTTTAAATTCGAATTTCTTGTGCGCAAGAACCAAACCGCTCAAGGCCTAAACATTTCCTCTTGAATCACCGGCCACTGCCGCCCGAAGCGATGCTTAAGAGAAGGGAGCTTAGACGGCGGGGTGTGGGCCTACGGGGCTTCGCTCCCAATAATAAAATTTAATGAAATGAGTTCATTTAAATAGCACGCGGTTTTCTTGTAAGCAGCTCGGATCGTTGCGGCCCATAGCGGAGCAGGTCTGAACGGCGTGCTTCCTCAGCAGTGCCACGAAAAACGAAGTCAAGCCAAGGAATACACCAGGGAACAGGAGGTGCGAGTGCCAAACGCCTAAGTCAAGGATTGGTCACCTACAATTTTCTTTTTCTTATGGTCATTTCTATACCGTCAGTGAAAAGTTATTTCCAGAGTCAAATGAGCCTGCACTGACCGATGAAGGCGATGGCCTGCGGGAAGAAGGAGGCCAGGTTCTGCGACCAGTGGTCCTCGATGGGGATCTTCATGTACTTCAGGCCTCGTCCCTCGAACGCGTTCGCAAGGTTGTGCGTCACGTTGAGCACGTAGCGGATGTTGTGCCGCTCCAGGGAGTCCAAGTCCAGAGAGTTCTCCTCGTTGCCTGCGCCACAGAGATGTGTACGTCCATTTATGCGTGCAGGGGCAATGTCGAGGCTTATACGATATATAGAAACCCCGCGTAATATACTGCAAACCGGCCTCCACGACCACTTATTAGGTATTGTCGACGTCAAAAGTTTAGAGACCCATAGGTTAGTGAAAAACGTTCAATTTCTCAGCAATTTTTTTAACTGTATTCAGTCGATCTTGCACAGTGCATGTTGTTAGCGCGTTTTAGAACACGCAGGAGATCCAAATTCAAGGCTGCCTGCCGAAGCAGCGGGAACCTTAACTTTTGACGCTGACTGCACGTGACAATTAAGAGATACCATAAAACGCTGATCCTATCAGTGCAGAACACAGTCCTTGCAGCACATCTATAAGCTACGCACATACGAACTAAGCCTTCATTAAGGCGACTGTGCATCGCAATGAAAGAGAAATAAGAACGCCAATATAATTACTAATTTAGTATAAAGTATAAAATCGACCCTACTGGTGAAGAGGCCACCGTATGTAAAGCGCGCAAACAATTTCGAAAAAAAAAAAGAAAAAAACGGTCGCACATCGACCACGGCACGACAACGCGGGAACATTGGCTGTCCCATTTGCCTGCAGACTACGCATGGGTTTCAGTGTCGCCATATTGGGCTGTTACAAGTAAAGGAACAGGTGGACGCATACGCATAAAAGCGGTTGGGTTGGTGCGTCTCGTGACCTGATTGATTTGCGTCAAGACAAAAATAAGAGGACATTACAGCTTAACACACACCCCTATAATTTTCAAACAAGCCTCGACTCGAATTTCGTCCTTCATTTGACCGAGTTGAACACAGCGCCGCGGCTTGACTGAAAATGAAGCCGCGCTTCTTAAGAATCACTGTAGATTATCACTGATATACAGTGACTTGTTCTGCCTAGAGACGGCGCTCCCATCCATTTTCTCAAGTCAAGGTGGAGCGTTGAGTGAAGGGGCATTCTAGAATACCAGGGTTAAGCCCACGGTGGCGGCGCCCATGCGCATTACGTAAAATCGTTTATATCGTCGCCTACCTTTCGACACTGAAGCGCTGCCAGGACCAAGTCAAGTGTTCGAAAACCGCTGCGTTTTCACATTCTGCGCATAATGCCAATAATGCAGGATGTGCGCTGATTCCGTTCTCATCCTACACACGGCTTGCCATTAAGCCCATTCGTATGCACCTTTAATGCACTACCAAAGCGACGGTCGGTCTTTACTAGTCCAAGCATCACGGACAGCACAATGACATGCATCGGCGTTCAGCACGGTCATCATTTTGCTATAGGTTACTACACCAGGTGTCAGCGATAGCGATTTCGTGCCTCCGCCTTCAAACAGGGGAAACGGTCCCTAAACGCGCGAAAAGCCGAGTCAGCGGAGACGGGGACCATCCTGCGCGGACACCTCAACGACGCATGCGCGCAGCTGCATGGCGCGCTACTGTTCCAACGCTTCCCCTACCGGTCGTAAAAAGAACGGGCAAGAATTGTTTCTTTACGATCGGAGTGCAAGTTTGAGGGAACACGTGTGCTAACACGATGCGCAGGAGCCGCGGGGCAAACGACCGCTGTCCCAGATGGCCCGGGCCTCCTACGCACTATGCCACCGTAAAAGAAGCCAGTGTCACTGCCGCGGGCACGGTGTTACAATAGGCTGCGGGGATACGCTGTACAAACTATTTTGTGTTCGTAGCGTGTACAATTAACTCTCCCGGCGTTATGCAGTTGTTTGGGAGCCTCTCCTTGCCAACACGTATGAACCAGTGTGTCCCCGAACGACATTCAAGGTCGCCGCTGGCCCCGTAAAAATAAATAAAATTCTGCGACGAGCTAAACACCACGATATGATTTAAGGCACGCTGAAGTAGGGAACCAGCAGTTTGACCTTCACCACCAGTGGCACGTTAACACGTTCGTGTACTTACACTCAAATAAGAAAAAAAAAAAGAGCGCGTAGAAAGGGCGTGTTTTCGTCGCACAATAATAATCGCCGTCGAGTTTCCTTAAATTTGCTTTCTGGAAAACATGGCGCTCGTCACTTTCCTGTCAAGAAAGCTATGTCACGCTGACAACGCTCCTGCATTTCGTGACCACGAAGTACCGGGCGCGCGTGATAATGCGAGGAAATAATGATAATTGTTGGTGTTTCACGTCGCAGAACCCCGATATGATTATGAGGGACGCCGTATAGTGGAGGGCTCCGGAAATTTCGACCACCTGGGGTACATTAACGTGCACCTGCAAATATATTAGAAGGGGGTCACTTTAGCACTATGTGTCCATCGAAATGCGGCCGGGATTCGATCCCGCAACTTTTGGATCAGCAGACATGCACCATAACCACTAGACCACCATGGCGGTAATGTAAGGAACGGCACGCGAAGTAGATGACCATTACTGTGCAGGGACCACGCGCTATTTTCGGGGAGTGTAGATTTAGGTGCATGCTCAGAAACACAGGTAGTGAAAATTAAACCGGAGTCTCCTATTACACGGAGTACCTCGTATTCATTAGCTTGTTTCGACGCATAAAAACGTAGTTGATTTTATGCCAAACAGACTGACGACTTTGGCTCACTCAAAATGTGGATCGTACGATATTGCCACGCTTCACTGGCTAAAACTGACGTAGTACGTGTTATCTCTCGGCGCAGGCCTCGCCCGAATGTATCGGTACCGCGACGAGTGTTTTGGACTGCTCTAATCAGATAGCGAGGAGAAGAATGGCGGAGCACAATGTGGAACGTTTACGCGAGCTCCATGCAGCGATAACGCTCGAACGAAGCTACCGTCACTCACGTACGAAAATAGCTGACACCTTGCGTATCCGTAGACAAGATCTCGACAACCAACGACAGGCACTCGCCGCTATCGTTGAACCGCGGGCTTTACTCGCTTCGCTGTATAAGAGTTCGCCCAATAAAGAGTTCAGTCTGACGCCTTGACTGCTGCAGCATTGCAAGAATGTGACAATATCCTCTTGTGGGTCACTCGAGCACTAACCACTATGTCCAACACACACACGCACGTATTCACTGACCTAGATACAGGAAGGGCACAATCTGCACGGGAAACGGTGGGTCCGCGCCCCCGGGGCTGTCGTCTCGGGCGAGCCCGCTGTCGCAGCGGTCCGGGTCGTCGCGTGGGTCCTTGGGAGAGCCGCACTCGGTGGAGATGCGCAGCGTCTCCAGACCTAGGAGGGCCCGAGTCGTGGTCACCGACACCGGGCCGCCCGGAGTGGTGGTGGTGGTGGTGCCCGGAGGAGCAGAGGAGACCGCCGGTCCCCCGGGCTCCTGCGGCTCCCCGCTGTCGCACCACTCGGGGTAGCGAGAGTGGAACTCCGAGAAGCCGCCTGCATCACACGTCACGCAACATGCTCAGAAACACATACATCCCCGATAGCTATCGTCACCATGCTATTGACACCCACTGCAACGCGAACGCTTCTCCCAGCAATGCCCGATGTAATGTTAACGCCCGTTTCTCCTTTTCTTATCATTGGGAATGAGTGGGACACTGCTTTTTTTTTTTTTAGCCTTTCCGCACAGTACTTAGCTGGTAAATTTGGCGAGTTGGACGGAATATTCTCGTGATGTCGGCGCAAATGACTGTGTCGTCCTTCTAGTCCTGCGTCTAGTTTGCGCTCGCCGTCATATACCACGCAGATTCTGTAATGGACTACGCGCCATTTCTGACAGAAAAACACGGCCCGATCACGAAGGCGCTGTTGTCTAACAAGGCCTGCCACTAAAACACGGCACGTTTAACTGCTGTGTTTATTTGCACGCTCCACGTACTAGCACGTGGAGCACTAGCTAATTGCACCTATATATTGCTAGCGTTACTGCTATCCGCTGTTATAGCACAAATCGTCCTAATTTATTCGGTTTCAATTAAATGTTTTGAGTTATGTATTTTTCCTCGGAAGTTTTTCCATCGCCATAAACAATTATATACGCAAAGTAGGGCCGGTTTCGGCGATACTCTTCACTAGGGCTCGATTGTTGGGGCCCCTGAAGCCGAGAATGATAGTCCGCTGGTCTTGTTTTACGAGAGCCCACTCTTCACAGATCTGCCTGAGGCCGAGGCAGGAACACAAGAGTTGTTTAATTCTAGCTGCTGAAGCATAACAATGTGGTAGCACTGCAAGGGGGTTTAAACTCGAACTTCGGGAGGACGGAAGAAATTGCGCGAACGAACCAGGAGAGCAACGACGGGGTTGCAAGCGATAGGCACAGTGTGTTTTGTATTGCAACCACAGTGCATGTTCAATAGATAAGACAGGGCGAAAGTACAGCAAATTAGTCCTGAAGTATTCTGGTTTAGGCAAGCGCCGTGAACAGTAAACTGCGTAGGTCGACGTTTTGTGTATTGCTAGGCTAGAGATTGTGACGACCAAGTGTATCTAAGCATTTTGCCAAGTCTCTTGTTTTACCAGGACAGTCGTCCACCTTATGCCTGACGTAAGCTTAAACGAACAGTGTTTTAACGAAACAAATAATTTACTGGCCATTCACGGATTAGCAAACTATGCAAGCTTCACGATACGCCCCGCCACGGTGGTCTAGTGGTTATGGCGCTCGACTGCTGACCCGAAGGTCGCGGGATCGAATCCCGGCCGCGGCGGCTGCATTTTCGGTGGAGGCGAAAATGTTTGAGGCCCGTGTGCTTAGATTTAGGTGCACGTTAAAGAACCCCAGGTGGTCGAAATTTCCGGAGCCCTCCACTACGGCGTCTCTCATAATCATATCGTGGTTTTGGGACGTTAAACCCCAGATATTATTATTATTATTATTCAGCTTCACGGTACGGTGCGCTCACACAATTACACTTCGCCAGACTGCAACTGTAAAAAGAAAACAGAAAAGAAAGAAACCGCGCCTTTTCTTTTTCAACTGTCCCCGAGCGCCACTAAGCGAAGGTCAACCGGAGAAGAACCGCTGTCCGCACTCTTTCCGAACACGTGACGCCCTCCTATAGGCCAGCTGTAACAACAACCCATCGGTTCAGAATGCCTCCTCCGCCCCACTCTAGTTTGCACCAGTGGAGATCCGCTCACTTTCAGCCGTGGCTCCTTCCCTCAAAACCAGGCCGGGCTTTGGAAAATGTGACGCGTCCCGCTGTTCGCTCAGGGTTGAAAGAAAAAAAAAAATACAGAGAAACGAGCGAGCGACCGCTTTGACGTCCACGCCTTCCTTCCTTCAGACGCGGTGCAAAGTGGACCGAACGACACAGCGTGCAGTCGAACGAATGACCCCCGCCCCGTTCCTTCCTAAACCTCCGCACTTCTCTCAATCTCTGTCGGCCTGCACGTGTTCTCGCGTCACGCTGAGCGGCGAGCGACCTTCGATCGCGCACTCCCGCGACACCGTGCACCCCCCCCCCCTCCTTCTTCCAAAAGACTGGAGGAACTCTCCCGCGGCCCGTTCGACCGCGAGTCTCCATCCGCGCGCGCCACGGAAACGACCCGACAGACAGCAACAAAGCCAGAGACCGCAGCGAGCGAGAAAATATGGTATACATAAAGGATAAAAAGGCAGTTCAAAGAGAGAAGACAGCGTGGCACGCACCACACAAAAACCTAAGCCTCGCCTAGCAGACGACGACGACGGGAAACGAGAGAGAGAAAGCAGACGTACACTCTAGCAGACGACGACGACGATCACGCGGCATTTGATGCCGCGTAGAGATGCCTATCTTGCACCCTCACTTCCCGCCATGCTGGCCGCACGAGGAGGAACGCCAGACAAAAGGAAGGAGAGGGTAGCACGGTAAAAGAAAATAAAAAAGAGCAGAACGGCATCGCGCAGGGGGGGTTGTACAGACACGACATACAACCCGGGCTGCAGCCGAGCCACCACACACTCATTTTACGTCCGGTTTGAAAGCCAAAACACAACACCCCGCTACAGTGTACTAGAAGGGGGCAGTGGAACGAACGAAGCGGCCGCGCCGCATCTCGGGTGATGCTCCGACGGGCGACCGTAGCGGCGGCGCTGTAGTCACTTTGTACTGAAGCTGTGGAGAGCGTCTGCATTTGGCGCGCGCTCGTCGCAGGCTACGAAAGCGTGTAATTGCGCGTATTGAGCGCGTTTAATGCATTACTGAGCTTCAATCGGTGTCTCAACGCCTGCTACGCGTCATGGTGCATGAGTGAATATGCAGGCGTGCCAAAATTGCGCCGAGATATTTCCTGTTCTTGGAGCCTGCCGACCCCCAAAGAAGGTGACAATCGGATTTTGCGCACATGCATCTAGCTGCTCACTGATTGCTGTGCGGTTTGCAAGCAGCACTTCGAGCCGCGCTACACTATAAGTGACTACGAACACTGACTACGAAGAACTAACGAACCAGCGACTAAAGCCTACAATTCTTCTGCCGGCAGTCTGTATACGATATATCCAGAGCATTGATCTCTGTATGAGCTCCAATGCGCTCGACTGTTTCATGAGTATAACCGGAGTACAAAGGACTCTATCGCAACATTTATATTAGTGACGGCTGAGTTCTGCCAGTTTTGCACTGTTTCTTAAATGCTGAAAGGCTATCTTGTTTTAACAGCATGCTTCCGCGGTTACGATGCATCGGTTATGCGACCTCTGAGGGCTTAACATACCAGGAAGCCGAGCCGAAGGCGCGTGTTCACCTCCTAGAAACAAACTTCATGCATCAGGGCTTATCTCAAGCGTATTCAAATTCGCAAATGTAAATATAGCCCGTCGGTTATTCTGCCTAAATTCATTACAGCCAGTTCTCATTTTCAATGGACACCTTATATTGCACTTTTCCTGATCTTCTATCGATGCCATTAGAAAAACTTCTTTTTGACAACGTTTTGTATTATAATTTCATTGCTTTATCTGTAAAGTGTCAAAAGTGAAGCCAGGAGGGGCGGTGGTGCTCTATGCTTTGCGAGATTATGTTATATATATATCTATATATATATATATATATATATATATATATATATTTACACGCACAAATACGGATAGAAGTATCCCCTCCCCAACCGGCGCCTAGCAGTTAATAACAATATCCGTGCAAGGCACCTGAGGACGACCGTTATTTGTACCGGTCGAGTTAACTTTGAGTTCCAATACTTTTGAGACCTCGTAATGTCTAAGTCATATTTATACCGCATTTGTAAAGATACGCACCGTACACGCATGCAGCTTCACCAACGCGCGGTAAATGATCGGTGTGCTTTCGGCACAATATCAGCTCACAGCTTTCTGAGCACAGTTAAATTCCATTAGAGCAGCTCAGTTACTCTGAATAAGCTAGACGCCGAATCAGCACCAAAGAAAGCATTAGGGCAGAAGAAATCAGAATAAGACACGCCCTTTTTGTTTCCTCTGTCTCTTTCTTCTGGCGGTCGTTCGGCGTCTAGTTAATTGAGAGTAATTGTTCTAAATAGCCCAGCAACAAGTTCGGCTCAATTACACTGAGATCGTGAATATTCACGGTCGGTGTCAGCCCGTTTTCATTTTTATATTTTGCGTACTTTCCAGCAGTCACTTCGGCTACAACAACTGATTTGCAGTATCTCTCAAAGGCATATATGAAGCAAGCATCCATTAAAAGCTTTGAAGTTTCGTCCATCAAGGCTTACGACGACAATTCCTACGCTTAATAATGATAGACACGCAACGAAAGCCACATTAGTGCCGATTAGCCGGGTGCCGCCGACGCGTCCAGCAGTTCTAGCGGCCCGTTCTAGCGCGCCGCGCCGCGCGCCTTCAGTACCGAGCGACTGCAGCGCCGCCGCTACGGTCGACGCGGAAGGCATCAGGCGGCGAGGCGCGTTCACGCCACTCAACAGTTCTAGTACACTCTAACCCCGCGGATGAGGCGCCCGCTCTCTCCTCTCCGCAGCGGAAAGGAGCAACACGCTCAGCAACCGTGACGACGAGTAAGGAGAAGAGGGAGGGCGCCGAGCGAAACCAAATGCAGGCGCCCATCAACTTCCGCTGCCCTTCGGCGCTGCCAGAGGGCACCAACACTTCTCCTCCTCGGCAAGACCACTTCGCCCCCACCGTCTTGGGTTTAGTTTCCTTTCTTCCACAATGCGCGTACTCTCTCTCATTCTCGTGACGTCATACGACGGGCCGAGTCTATGCAGGCGGCGTCGCCCATCGTCGTCTGCTCGGTGCACAGTGCACGCAGCCGCAGAAGAGTTTTTTGGTTGGCGCCTTCTGCACTTGTGGCGCGACGTTTGGGCGTCCTCGGGCGGATAGAAATCGGCACTGTCGCGACAGTAAAGTGCCCCAGCACTTAGCTCGTGTAGCGCGTCGTACGTTTTTCTCACTTCTCGGCGACATGCATCGGAAAAATACAAGATGAAGAGTGACGAGTCTCTTCAAAATCAGTCAAAAGACGCAGCAATTAGTGAGTGGGTCACAGCTCTGAGGGCGGCGCTACAACAGCGTTTGGACAGGGAGAGGGTTCGTGTAAGTTGATCGTAATCTGCCTCCTTCTTTAAGACGTCGTCCACCTGTGGCGCCCTCCGAAAGCGGTCAGGACTTGTCCAGTGGCATAGGCAGAAATTTTGTTCGGGGGGGGGGGGGGGGGGCACAGGCCTGGTGTGCCAGTGGACTCGTCTAGAATTAAACCCTCGGCCCTGCGAGATAGTACCGTAATGAGCGCCCGGTTTGTTTGGACAGCAACACAACGACGTCACAGTGATTACAGGCAAAACGTGTTTGCCGTAATCTGGTGCATGCGCATGGTAAACACGCACGACCGTGCTTTCTTTAAACGCGTCGGTGCGTGTCGAACGCTATAGGTCCGCTACTGTCGCTGTTATTAGGGAGATTAATTACCTGGCAAGAGGTGTTGATTGGGCCTTCTTCACGCAGTATCTCCTGATGCAAGACGGGAAGATAACAGAGGGGTGACAAAACATTGCCGAAGTGTGTCACCGACATGCTTAATGGATTTCAGTAATCAATGCATAGGGAAGAAACTGGCTATTTAATCGGCTGTAGTCTAGACGGCTCTGGAATTTCGCACGTGAAGTCCGGAAATGTGCGCTCTTGAACGCGTTTACAATTGCCCCAGTTTTAGCTGCCGCAGTAGGTTTAAGACTAATGAGGAAATTATAATACGCATCTGAAGCATGCCAATATGTCGAAGTGTCAACTTCTGCGAGGAACAGATCCGAACATACTATGTTGCCCACACGTTTTCTTCCTCCATTTTTAGAAAAGTGACTGCTTATCGCTGATAAACGGAGAGATGCGCAGCAGTTCTACGAAAGAGCACGCTTCCACGTACTAGACACATCATGGACCAACTCAGAACATCTGCAGGAATAAGAGGGTAGAAAATGCTGGAGGAAACCAGAAACGACCAATGCGTTGCCCCTACATCAGCAGCAGCACGTGCAAACGGGGCGGAATGACACCGCGAGGGAAAAAAAAGCAACTGAGGAAGAAGACGAAGAAGAAAAAAGTGCGCGTGACAGGGACCCCTGGAAGATGTCGGCCGCCCCCGCCGAGTCAGCAGCGGTCGCGTGTTGACGCGGGTTCGGAAACCAGAGCCCCGACGCAGGCCACACGAGAAGAAGAAGACCGCACCGGGCTCTTTTAGCTGTGCCGTCTCCAAGAAAGATTCTTTCTTTTTTTTTATACAAGCTTTCTTTGCACCTTTCGGCAGTTTTCGTGTTCGGTGGTTGAAGTACAGCAGCCTAGACGGTAAACAACTTGAGGTACTAACCGCCGAAAGCCAAGATATTTGAAATCTATACGTGTTGCGCTTGCTTGACCGCTCTGTCCAGTTGAACGATGAAGCAACAAGAATAAATTAAATGTATTCACTGCAGCACGTATACACAGTCAAGTGCATTATTCAAAACAAATAGCTTCCTAAATAATAATAATCGTTGGGGTTTTACAACCCAAAACCCCGACATGATTGTGAGGGACCCCGTAGTGGAGGGATCCGGAAATAACGACAAACCTAAGTACACGGGCTTCTACCACTTTCGCCTCCATCGAAAATGCGAACGCCGCGGCCGGGATAGGATCCGCGACCTTCGGGTCAGCAGGCGATGCAGTAACAGCAGGGGGACGTAGAAACTGGCGCCTCGAGCGGCACTGCACACAACTACTCCTAAGCTCTGAGGTGAAGCGCAACGGAAACCAGCAGGGAAGATATTTTGACTGATGGAGCCCCTCGATGACAGAAACGGTCCTTCGAAGGACGTTCCTAAGGCGAAAGTCACGACGTGGCGAAGCGGGGCATTCGGTACAACGCCGAGCAGGACCAACACCAGCAGGACGCGTGCGTGCCCACGCACACGGACGTAATGACGTCAGCACGGACATCGTCACGTGACAGCGGGTGGCCGAAAAGGCACGTCGCGCGACGGGCTTCAGCCTTCATTCGATAATGCTTAGTGCGGGTTCAGCCGTTAGCAGAGGGCATATCCGCTCGCGATAAGTCTAACGGCGAACGCATTGCTATAGCCTCTACCGGGTGTCTTATATATGTATACATGAATATAGCGTTGGAGCACTGTAGTCAGAACTTGCAACCTAAGAATATGTACAAGCTCTGCCCCCAGAACTGTGGCACGCCTGTCAATCATCTGTGCAAGAAAGTTTCCGCTATATGCATAAAGCGGGGGACAGACGGGTCCGATTTTCCATGCGATCCGACGGCCGACGCCGCGGTGGGGGAGAGGGAATGGTGGCTGTACGATGCTATGAAAGGTCACCATTCCGGTTTCCCCTCCGCCGTGTCGGACGTCGAATCGCATGAGAAATCGTACCGTCTGTCTCGCCCTTAAGTACTTTTTCGCTGCTAACGTAAGTATTAGTCATATCAATCATTAAGACTTCGTCGTCCAGACTTAAAATATTACGTTTCCCCGACAGTGGTGTCGGAACCTTTGGTGAAATTTTCCAGGAAGCTTTTTCGACCCAGAACAGAGCATGTGCCTGTGTGGGAAAATCACCTGCCTACGCGAAGGGTGCTCGACGTCACGGAAATGAGCAAGTGCAATTGCGCGGGGCATACGTGCAAATTTAATCTCGGTGCTGGTGGGACAGCAACGGCCGTGCGTGGAGTTTGCATTTGTTCTTACGTTGTGACCGACTACGGACTTGTCGGGCCGAGAAAGTGGGGATAAAACCAACAACAGCGCAAGACATGACACAAGAGGCAGCGCTGTTCTTGGTCATACTTGCAGAAGCGGCTGCTGGAAGGTAGGCTGGTGGCGAAAGTGAAGGCACGGAAGCGAAACGAGTAATAGGCAAAGTCAGGCTGCGGCCAGCCAGGAAAAAGTTAGTGGTCACCGCACTACCTTGTCAACGAGGTCACGAGTCACGGTCGACTGAAATATGGACAAGTGAGAGCTCTTTTGCTTATGTCCGTACGCTTAAAGGGACACTGAACAGCAAAACGTTTCTTTCTCTTATTAGCAAAGCTACTCTTTCACGATGCCAAAAACACCGCGCTTGCTGCGAGGAGACGCTTAGTAAGCGAGAAATCGCGCAAAAAGAAAATGTGCGTGGCGACGCCACCTTGAAGTTGCCGAACCATTCGCCGTGATGTCGCATATTTTGACGGCGCCTACTAGGGCCTACGTAGTTCCCAAACGGTAAAAATGAAGTGCACTGTCCTCTGAAGGGGCCATAGAGTTAACATACCAAGCTTGAGAAAATTTTGCTGAGCCAATGCCGCCAAAATACGATAAATACATTTTGAAATCCGTCACGTCACGTGTGGAGATTCTGGCGCGAAATTCAAAATGAAACTTTGAACTTCATTTCCTGCTTTACTAATAACCTATGATGGTGAAATTAACGACAATATGGTTCTCAAAGTGCAATTAATCAATCCAAACCGATTCATTGTTTCTCTTTAGTGTCCCTTTAAAGTCTACTAGTGTGTGTGTGTATATATATATATATATATATATATATATATATATATATATATATATATATACATACACACATACACATACACATAATGCGGCACTTGGGCGCCATAATATGAACAACCATGCAAAGTGGGTTACACGATGACCTTTCAGTCGTGCCTCCTCCGCGGCATTTTTGCCGAACGAAGAAAAAAAAAAGCAGGAGGGGCCCTGTGCAGTCTCAGCAAGTGGGCCTCCACCGGAAGTGCTCTCCGTTTACGCTGTATACTGCAGCTCTCCCCACCTAGACCTTCGTATCGGCTTGCGATAAGCCCGTTATCGGAAGCTGAGCGTAGGACCACCAAACCGACGCCCACGGGACGCGTTTCCTGCCTCGACCGCGCTCGAAAGGCTCGCGTCCTGCAACCAACTGAGAGCCAAGTAACGGCGCTATAGCCTCGTTACATGCACGCGGAAGCACGCACTACAGCTACATTACCAGCGATAACCGGAGCCTCTGAGACCGCATTCACAGAGGTTTTCGTCCGTAAATGTTTTTTTAACTAATGTGTTGTTTACGAGATGTTAGCTCGTTTATTGGCTACTCTCGTTCATCGATAAAATTCGTGAGAACCACAGCAATGAAGAAAATTACATACAAGAGAGGGAGAGTTCGTTTGTCATTGGCCGGCTGGCTTCGCTATCATGTCCGGCTTCAGGATTGTTCCTAAGAAAACCTTTCAGCCGATACGAATACCGGACATAGATAATTATAGAAGGCAGCTGGACAATGACAAAAAGCAAAAAAAAAAAAAAACCCACGTAAACGAAATGCCTTATCCATTCGGCCCCCGTTTTTTTCGACTACAACCGTCGGGTAAGGTAATATGAACGCCAAATGCGATACATATTAATAATGTCTTAGCTGGAACTATAATTACAGTGTTTACAAAATACCCGTTTACTGGGCATACACAGAGTGTTGACAGCGGCAGTGACAGGATTCCAACGAGAAGGAACAAATACAGTCATCAATTGTCATAACGTCGAATCATTGTCCACACCAAGCTGGTGGCGCAGAGCGTCGTAGCCTCGTAGCGACGCTATCACTGACGTAAAGCGCTTTAGACAAGAATAGCCATGTGCCACAAAGAAGAAAAAAAAAAACGTTACCTATATAAGACAAAACCTCGCAATATCTCGCTGCTAGAGCAAGCTATACTACCGTCTATACATCCCAGTTAACGCGCTGTTTAGCAAAAGGGTCTTACACGTCTGCTATACAGATCCACAAACAGTTCGCTGGAAAGTGGGTCGTCCTTGCGCAAGGTCACAACTCGACGGCTGCCAAGTCTTTCCTTTCTTTTTTTTTTTAAATGTTGCTACGCCGACAATATGAGCACTGTATGCGGTAGTTTTGCCAGTTGCAACGACAGACTGACACTGGTTACGCCGTGACAGTGAAGGCCGCAGAGCGCATGAAAGCAGGTGCCGCGCTCAAAGCCGTGCCAAGTGTTCGTTGTTTTCGATAAGGTCATCGCGTACATCACAATAAAAAAAAATTGGGATGTTGGTAGCAACGGCTACCAGCAGGATAACGAGATCTTGGTCATTTAACAGTTGCGCTTCAGAGCCCCTGTTCCCAAAAACGACTTTGGCTAAAAAATGTTCGTAAGATAATACTTCAGCCAATGACGATGTTGAACATATTCATTAGAGAAGCCTGTGGGAAAGAGCACTTAAGAAAAAGAAGTTTTGTGAATTCGGCTTCTGTAGGTTTTTGGTCCAAGATCACCGAACGACCACTAGAGTGAGGTTTGTATTTCACTAACGTGATTTACGTGCCCCACAATGTAGCGCTCTGACGAGCATGCGTGCACTGGCACAGCGGTCTCAGCCGGTGCACGGCTGCTCGCGTGCACCTGAGAACCAAGTGGTACACCAACGAGTTGCCCCGATTGGCGCATGCGCACTGTAGTAAAGCAGCGCTCGATCCCTAGCGCGTCTCCAAACGACCGTTGAAGTACGCGAAACAAAACGAACACGGAGGTATTTTTTTTTATAAGATTCGTAAAAACAAAAAGGCCGCACCTCTTAAAAAAAAAAAAATTGGGGGCTGACTGCCCGGATGTCTCTTTTCGCACTCGTACGAGTGCCCGTATGTTCTCGTTTGGATTTCTCGATGTCTCGTTTTAAGTGGCCGGATAACTTGAAGGCTGCCGACAATGAGACATAAGAACATTTCATGCGTAAAAAAGAATGTGAACGCGGCTGAATTCGGTACTGTTTATGAAAACCACACCGTAGCCCCACTTTATCACGCGGTACTCAATGCAAAAACTAGAAGCAGCGCGAAAAAAACGACAAAAATAGGAACACACACAACAGGACTAGCGCTGTACTGCCAACTGATCCCAACTGAAACACCTGGTAGTATAGCAATACGCATGTCCGCAATCGTTGATTTTTTGTGGCGTTTTTTGTGTGACAAGGCGTTTTTGGTGGCATAGCTATAAGTGGTGATTTTTCAATAAACATTCAGTTGGCAGTACAGCGCTAGTCCTGTTGTGTGTGTTCCTATTTTTGTCGTCGTTTTTTTCGCGCTGCTTCTAGTTTTCGCATCATGAACCGACTCGCCCAAACCTACAAGTTGTTACTCAATGCAGCCACGTATACAGTACCACCTGCATAAGCAACGTCAGCGGCACGGTTACTGCGCCAGTGGCCAACGTATCCGTTCACTCAGCGCATGCACAAAGACTAGGCGATCAAGTGCTTCCATCTTCTGCGAGAAAGTACCTACGTCATATCGCACCGGAGATGATAAGGCACCTCCCAAGGTCCGGCGTTAAAGGAAGCGCTGACGCATTATCATTGCCGGCGTAAAAAAAAAAAAAAGAGAGAGAGAGAGAGAGAGAGTGAGTGAGCGACATCGCGAATGCCTGGTTCGAGAGAAAGGAAGATAAATCAAATAGCTTGCTCTCTGCGTTGTCAGCACTCTTACCAACGGCCGCTCATCCGGTCCAATAAACTTCTTTATAACGCGCGCACGTCACTGCCGCTCCACTCTGGTCGAATGAAACGCTAAAGCGGAAAGTTGGAACTAGGAACTTTTCTATATAGAAAAAAAAATTGAATGTTCCTCATATGCGAGGTTTGACGAATCAAATTAACCGCGGTATGATTATGAGGCACGCCGTAGTGGGAGGCTCCGGATAATTGCGACCATCGGGCGTTCTTTTCGGGCAGTGACGTAGCGCCGTGCACGGGCCTCCAGTATTTCGCCTCCACCGAAATGCGAACGCCGCTGCCTGGATCGAACCCGCGACCCTAGGGTCAGCAGCCGAGCACGGTAACACCACCGAGGCTGACTAAGAGAACAAAAAATTAAATATGGAACAGAGAAGAAGAAATTCGTTATTCTCTGCTCTATCTTTATGCTTTTATTCTCGCCCTGGAAAATGTCGCGAGTTCGCGTAAGCAGTAGCGATGTTGTGTTTGTTTGCGGCGGCTAGTGTTCATTGGCTTAACCTCTCCTGCGTGTATTACAAGTCGCTCTCGCATTTGCTGAATGGACAAACAGCGATGCTTCCGAACAGCCCTGAGGGGAATCCCATCACTCAAAAAGAACAAAAAAAGAAGATAAAATTACATCTTCCCCGCCACGACGGGAGGGCGGATGGCGTCGTCACAGAACGTAGTTCCGCCTGAACTCAACACTCTGCTTTCTCGAAGGAAACGCGCCTGTCCCACGCTCCGCTTCCTGGCGTCACATCCGCTTGCCGAGTGCGTGCCGCGTAGCCCGGCCGTTGATTCAAGTTTTCCGGGAATGTATACTGTACGAATTATAGAGTGAATGCAAGGTAATATAATGAATGTGTGGTATATAACCAACGCAACCGTCCGCACGACGACTGCACGTCCTGCAGAACAACGCATATACTCGATTGGTTGCCGAACAACGTGGGCCCCCACAGCAATGCTTCGGATGGCTTGTTACGGCCGTAGTGATCGGCCTAAAAAACGCCGGCATTAGAAAGTTTGAGGGCGTATTTGACAGCATTCACAAAGCCGCTGTTATGGTCCAATAAAACCTGTTGCTGCGCGAGCGCGAGCCGGTTCATACTAGAGAGATTAATTGTATATGTATATGCACAAACTGTACACAGGGACACAGTAAAAAGAAAAAAAAAAAACACGGTCAAGCGCCTGTCTGTGTTTTTTCTTACTGTGTTCTTGTGTGCGTACAATTTGTACGTACCAATGGTGCTTGAGTGCACTTTACGTGGGATGCCGAGCCGAAAAGCGACAGCGGTGTATACGGTGGTACAGCTACAGCAACAGCAGAAGGTTTTATTTTCGACGTTTAGACCGGGGTCTGGCCTTCATCACGAATGTGAATAATGTCTAGTATATATATATATATATATATATATATATATATATATATATATATATATATATATATATATATATATATATATATATATATATATCCTCCAAAGTGTACACACTTTTGCGACGGTAACTGCTCCTTTCCCGCCTTCTTTGTGTTGGGCCAAACTGCGCATGGGTCGTTTGTAGAAGGCGACGACGTCGGCGCGCGCGCGTCCCCATTATCGTCAGGTGGCCATCCCAATAATGCACGGCCGCACAGTTGCGAGTCACTATTAAACAGTAACAGAGTACAGTTGTGACGGAGTATCAACCGAAACGCGGAGCAGCGTAAAAGGGCCACAGAGCGTGGAGAGCTGAAAAAAAGGGCCGTCCGTGAGCGCCGTTACCTCATTACCACCCTCTCAAAGAGACACACACACACAGGCAGCCTTTTTTCCCGCCATCAGTCGATTGCCAAAGGCTATGTGCGGCCAGCGCTGCAGGGCTTGTCGACATAGCGCAGTGATGCGTCACTCTCGCAGAGAAAGAGAGAGCGCAGGGGCGTTTAAATTTAGCGAGGCAAAGAGTGGAAAGAAAGGCTGCCCGATGGGACAGGTGCCAGCTGCCGCCGCGGACGAGTGAATCGCGCCACGGCGTAGCATAAACAAGGAAGTCGGCCGACGCCAGATTCTCTCTGCCTTGCGAAACCGACGAGCGGGACTTCAGCGACGGCAATCCCTACACGTGTCTGTCGGCATTTGTGTACCGCGTCTCCGAAGACTCGTTCGAATTACGCGCGGTGCCTGTTCGCGTCCTTTCGGAGGAATATCGAGTCCTCGAAAATATTCGTTGACCGCGAAATCAGAGCCTATATACACTCGTCATACGCTTACAAGAACACTGCCTGTAGCTGGTTGTTATCGTGATAAAGGATCGTGTTGTTCTTCCAAGGATGGAAATACTGAGTGGACACGACACACTCTGATATTTATTGAAGTTAAGGCAAAAATATTCATCTCGTACAACTTCCAGGATACGAAAATATCCTTCGAAGTAGTTAAAATATGGTAACTCGAGTGAATTATTTATGGTGCGTTTCTCTCTATTTCAGCGAGACAGCATATACAATAGTCCGCTTTCAAAGACTCGGCCTTCACAGGAGGCTTATCAGAAACGTATACTTTCGCCTGGAACGGATAATGCGTTATCCCGCCTATTCCGATCCCCTTCAAGCTGACTCTGTTTGGCGCGTAGTCTCAGAAAAATTACTGCACGAAACTGGAAGTGCGACTGTTAAGCTGTCACGCGTATCTTATCTTGGAAAGATTCGGAGTTACTTATTAAACGTAGTTATTCCCTCCCTTCCGAAGAATAATAGTCTCCTAAACACGGTCATTATTTATACTTGGTTATGAGGCTAATTTACCGCTACGCTTTCGCCCGTTCTTCTGGCTTCCTACGCCGGCTGCGACGCGATAATAATAATAAAAAAGAAAGATATCTACAACAACTGACTACACACCTTAACCAGCCTTTAATGAACACCGTTTTGCGACTCAGCCACCTCACACTTCTTTTTTTTTTTTTGATTTCGCATTTTGATTCGCGCGCCTCGCCTTGACCTCCTTAGCGCTGCACTTACGTAAGGTCACCATTTAAGGAGACTAGAGAGAGGAAGGATTGGCGGATGTCCTTGGTGTCGCGCGAAGTGCTTATAATCTCGCGTGCGCGGCGGTGACAACGAGAATAATTAGAATAATTACGGCTTCCCGAGTGAGCGCGGCGTTTATAGTAGCACGCCATGGCGAGCTCGCTTTCACGCCGCGCACGCGAGAAAGCGAGCTGCGCTCACAACTCGCGGACGCAAAACACGACGAAGCTCCGACAGAGCGGTCACGGAGTTTAGTAATAATAACTTGGGGTTTTTTTACACGCCGAAATCACGATATGATTATGAGGCACTGCGGAAAACAATCGATGGACGCCGACCAAAGTAAAAAGCAAATATTCCAGGCAAGAATTTACCACAGGTGAAAAATTACCACGAGTCACTCCAGACAACGGCACGCACCTTGAATTGCAGCGACGGAAACCTTAATCCGATATACGCCCACGCTCTACGTCCTGTAGTTAACCACATATGACCTCAATGCCTCTGTATTTCGCTGTTCATTGTGAACAATGTTCCTGTGTGGGAGCCGAAACGTCAGTAAAGTATTTTCGCCTTGTTCGGCCAATGTTTGAACCAATGTTTCATCCCGAGAAGACCTTCGTCAGACCCTCGACTTCATCATGAGGCGTGCCGTTGTGCAGGCGGGCTCCGGAAATTTCCAGCACCTGGGCGTCTTCAATGTGCATGCGTCGAAATCGCACAGAGCACGGGGCTCTAGCACTTCGCCTTCATCGATATGCGACCGCCGCGGCCAGGATCGAACTCGTGACCTTCGGGTCAGCAGCCGAGTACCGTAACCACTGCACCACCACGGTACACATCTGCCTATGTATGTATGTATGTATGTATGTATGTATGTATGTATGTATGTATGTATGTATGTATGTATGTATGTATGTATGTGTGTATGTATGTATGTATGTATGTATGTATGTATACGTATGTATGTATACGTATGTATGTATGTATGTATGTATGTATGTATGTATGTATGTATGTATGTATGTATGTACGTACGTATGTGCATAAGTATGCGAGAAGCGCTAAAACAAAACTGTGAGAAGATGCAACAGGCAGAGACAAAGAAGGGTTTGCCAACAGACCATAAAGGGGAGCCGTAATCCCCAAGCCATGCACGATGAGCCTTTGACGACAGCGGCGCGTGGAGCGACTGAAGGTGCCGGCGCCTTGAAGGAAAACAAAAAGACCTCGGCCCCGTCTTTAGCACCTCCTTCTGCGCCAGAGAGATTACGGGCACAGGAATGCACGCGCCGGCTGTCATATTCCGCGACCGCGTGCTCGGCGTCCTACTGCGGTTGGCGCCGTGCAGGTCAGAGATCTGCCGCCGCTGTGTTATCAAGAGGCATTCAAACACGTGAAATTATCGAGAAATGACAAAATTATCGTGGAGGGGGCTCGGAAAATTTCGACCACCTGGGGGATTTCTTTCGGACCTCGAGCCTCCACCGAAATGCGGCCGGGATTCGAGCCCGCGACCTTCGGGTCAGCAGTCGAGCACCACAACTACTAAACCACCGCGACGGGTGAGCAGACAATCGGTATCCTATCAATACAGCGTGGACGGAAGCGCAGAATATGGTCGATATCTACATACGCACATTGTAGGCAATCGTAGATCACTAAGAGAGTTCTTCATATATTATATCGTGATAGTGACGATTAGATAATGAGCCGTAATACAGCAAGTTTCCGGTCATGATAACGAAGATGGGTAGACGCTCAGAAATACTCCTTTCGAACGAACCGTGAAATCAGACCCGTAAGGATGACTTCCACGCAGCGCCTCGATCAATTCGCTGCAGCTAAACCGCGTCTGCGCAGTAATTCGGCGATCTGACCAGTGTTGCGTATATCCAACTGAAACGGCTGAATTAAGCTCTAGAGGCGACTTCAGCGAGTTACATTGGCGTCCCACCGAGGCAGGCAGCTATGCTGTGTACTATTCACTATGGAGAGAAAATCGCGAGAGGAGCAGACCGGGACTGTCGGTCTTGTGTGCATGTTGTTTTGTCGAGTACTTATAGTCGCGCTAAAACAAACAGTCACGCATGTAGGGCAGCTCGTATGGAAGCACGCAGAACAAGTGTCCTTTTCCCGAACTATAAAAAGGTTCCAACTAATTCGCGTAGTTTTGCCATCTCGTTAAAGGCTACAGCGGCAAGCGATCACGTTTGAAGGCAGGTGCTTTGCAGAGCACGAAACGCATAACGTGCCGGTATGCTCGTAGCCCGAGTGTCAGCCGCGCCGCTTCTCTCTACGACGGCGGGGCTGCTGATGGCGGGAGGTCTTGCGTCGCGTGTTAGCGTGTGTCAGTGCTTTCAGAGCTGATAGAAAGTAGCGGTCTCAGCTGCTTGCTTGCCGCGTACTCGGAACGGCAGTGCAATGTATAAAAGTTCGTCCTCGTGGCACTGCGCCGTCGTGGGGCGCCCGAACAACCAGCGAAAAAGGAAGCGGCTGATGAAACAGACCTGCGAAGTTCACGGGAATACGAGGGGCTTGTGTTTGTGCAGCGTGTATTCTGGACGTTTTCAAGGCCCTTGATTTCAATAAGTAGTAAGTGGGCTGGTGCTCTTGCACAGGGGACCATATCGTCTACCCATTCAAGCGGCTGCACTGCAAGTGCGTGGGTTAAAACACGACCACCTGCTGGATGAAAAAATAATCTGGATTTATAAAACGGCAGCGACGAATTTGGAAATGAGAAATACAGTCTCCATGCACCTCACCACATATTTTCTCGAACTGCGCAGCCAATTAACAAATGTTTCTCGATTTTGCCTGAAAACTTACAGGGGCCACCGCAGAAGACTGGAGGCAAACTTCAGTTATTAACATGCACGGAAATTTCAACACGTGGTTTACGCTTGTTGCCCAAATCCAAAATGCGACCACCTTGACTATAAATTTGTTCCAAAAGGCACAGGTAAACCTCGATGCAACAAACTGTTTCACTTTTTACAACTTCATGTCCATAGAACATATGTATTTTGAACCTCACAGCCGCGAGGCATGTCTATACCTATTGTTTCATAAAAAAGAAGCTTTACTGCGACAGCAAAGGAAGGCCGAGGCGATAAATCCTGATCCGGCTCAATCGCGGTCGAAAGTGCCCGTGTGACAGGTATCTTGTCATCGCGGGCGCGATCCTTCAATTCCGGTTAAGTATATCCTGACCGAGGCATGTCGCGATAGAAAATGCACGCCTGTGCGCTGCTCGGTCAGGATCGAACTTAATCAATATCGGACTCAAACGCAACCTTCGGTGGTTTTGATCGTGATCCAAAGCACCTGTGCGACAGGGTGTTTTTTTGCAGATTCTGCTCTTTAACAATCCAGAGGCCGGGGGCCCGGCATGCGCGCTGCGTCTATCTTTGCTCAGGCTTCGGACACTACGCCAGGCCACGTTTTCGCAGTAATCTCGCTTAGAAACCGCACGTGTTCTCACCTACAGCGTTCTGCGGTGAAAACTGACATAATCACCTAATTAAACTCATCCCGTTGCATTTCGCGAGGGAACACAATACAGCCATCATGCATGCAGCACAAAGTCGGACGGTAGCGCGGCACGAAAATATGTGTCGCTGCTGCGCTTCAGGAAAAAGGGTACAGCGCACTAGATTTCACCTGGCCATTTACATGCGTAAATTTAAGCTGTTTCTTGGTATGATACAGTTCTAAAAGAAAAAAAAAAGTCAACTGCACTGTGTTGCAACTGTTTAAACCTTCGTGACGATGTTGCTGAACCTTCTCGCGATGTTGGACAAGCGCCCTGGCACTATTCCACCGTTAGAAAATGCGGTCGCTTGAAAGAATATGCACGTTCGGACATTCAGAGAAGACTGAGCGGCCGAAGCGTTGTCGAATCTGCCATCGCCCGCTACCGAGAGCCACAAACGCGGCGCACCGTGCTGTGCGCCAGCGCGTTTCGGCAGCCCCCAAGCAAATGCTCGCACCGCGGCGCCTCGGTCGGCCAAACATGGCGGCCGCCTACGAGCGCTCGAAGTTGTGGTGTATAAAAACCCGCCGTTATATACGAAGGGACGCGAAACGTATGGAACCATATGGTGCAATAGGCAACAGGTGCGCCCCCTAATGAGAGAGGTCGCGCATCAGGTCGCCGCAGACGCGCTCCCGAGCTTCTTCCCATTCGCGTCCGCCCCCAATCGATGCGCGAGGACCTGGCGAAAAAAGCGCGAATATATAACGCGGCATGCAGCACGGCTTGCCTCGCTGACGTCAGCGTGCTCCCGTGGCCACGGATGTCTCGGTTCGAGAGCCGCGCTAGCGCGCTTGCGTGCACGACATTTCCAACTACATTTTGTTTAGCTATTAAATTGCTCCACACCGAAATATGCTGGAGAAAGCAAATTCCTCCCTGCAACTATTACAGCTAAGCAGCACCCCCTCCCCCCTTCCCCGTTCTACAGAGGAGAGAAAACTACGAAACAGAGCGAGATCCGGTTACGTCGGCGTAGACATCACCCGCGAATCCGCGATGTATCATACACTGGTAGCTTTTTTTCTTAAAAAAAATTGCGCAGCTTGCACTATAAGTCGCGCAAGGCTGGTGGGCACCTATAGCTGCTCCTGGCTTGGCTTTTACCCTCTCACCTCTCTCTTTCCCACATCTTGATAAACTATACTATAATATACTATACCATACTACACATGCCTATTAGGGGTCGCCCGTTTCAGCTTCTCTTGTTAATCGTCTGTACCGAGGACATGGGAGATGACTGAGCGCGTGCGGGTTCATGATGATGATAATTTTTTTATCTACGACACGGCAAACCTGGAGGATGACAGCTTTGCTGCAATAACTGCGTTTTAGAAGCCAAGCTGCATATAACTAGGCGGCTCGTAACTCCAGAAACCATTAACTTGTCAAAGATTAACTACTCAAAGAGAAAACCCCTAGCAAGTCTGTGTCACAGAAATAGGGCAGACCACTCGGCTCAACAGTGGCCCACAAAAATTAACGAATAAATATGAATAAATACCGCAATAAATGATAAGTAAGTCAATGAAGAAGTGAAATAATTTAATTAATAAATCGCTTGCGCGCCGCACTTCTGGTTCACGCAAAATCGAAGTGGAAGTCTTCCAAACAAGCGTAGGATAAATTTTAAAAAATTGTACCTTTCTGCAGCTTTATCAAAAATTCAGTGTCACCTCTGTGGCTTGCGCTACACAGCTTTGCTAGTCATCGAGCTTGACAGAGTCGAATAGCCCATGAATTTCTTTTTTCTTTGCGCGCGGAAGACGATATTGTCTGGCGACGAACAAAGACGAGTCCAATTACTGCAACGAACATGGCGCACTAATCAACGGGAAATCTTTTCCAATTTTTTTATGCAAATGAGGTTGAACGATGGAGCAATATTTAAGAAGCGCCTGTAGCACGGTAATCCATGTTGCTGCAACAACGCAGGGGCAGGACAAAAGGATGGACAGAAAGACGGAGAGCTCTGTCCGTCCTTCTGTCTGCTTATTGCGCCGTTGCAACATCAGTAACAGAGCGTAGCCATGTACAAAACGGACTGCAGCTATGCAGCTGGAGAATACCGCTGGCTTCAAGTTTATCGGGAGAACAAGATGCGTTTCGCTGCGAAACGCATCGCACTTTGCGTTCGACTTGGACGAAATGCGCGTAATAAGAAGTAGGAATAAATCAAATAAGAACACAACCATGTACTTCAACGGGATATGCTCGGTGACTCTACGTGCCTCTCGCAAACCGCCTGGATTATCGTTTATCTTACGTTTCCTTTTTTTAACTCTTTTTTGTAGTTTCATAAAATAATAAGCATACACACGTACGAGGCGAGGGCCTGGCCGCGTCTATCGCCAAGTAAAATGACGCCAAGTTAGGACTTATATACCCATCGCCCCAGAGAATTCACGACTGCTCGCATATGGCTCGCGTTGCCATTGACCCGTGAAATACGCTGACGTTCTGTTCCTGCGCATCTGATAGGCTCAGAGTTTTTAGGGGCGAAGCTCCTTAAAGCGGCACCCGTTCGTCCCCGTCATAGTGCGTAACCAGTCTCAACGCAAGTACCAGATCTTGACCTCCAAGGTGGTGCCGGTGAGAGATTTCTCCTGTGCGTTGTTGAACAATAAAAAATTCGCATCGTGCGCGTTAACTAAAAGCCGAATTCTTCTGTCTCTCATTCCCCATTAGCAGCCATTGGCATGTTCCAGTAGGAAGCGTTAGTAGAAGTAGAAGTGTAAGTGTTAGCTAAAAGCCGACTTCTTCTGTCTCTCATTCCCATTAGCAGCCATTGTTTGCCTCCAAGGTAGTGCCTGGTGAGATTTCTCCTGGCGTGATTAAACAATAAAAATTTTGTTCAAAACACCGTTGATTGATGAAATAAACCAACGAAAGACGCCAGATGCTTTCTAAAAGCAAAACGAAAAGACGCCAGATGTTTCTAAAGCAAAACGAAAAGACGCCAGCTGCTTAACGAAAGACGCCAGATGTTTTTTAAAGCAATGGTTTTCTAAACAATGAAAATTCACAGCGTACATGTAAAGTTAAAGTGAGCTGCAAGTCGTCATAACTCTCATCGAACCTTCAGTATAAACGCGCCCGATCTCACGTCGGTGATGATGTACTGGGCAGAATTCACGAAAGATTCACGGTTTACCGATGAAGCTCCGCAGCTTCGCCCACTCATCATCATTCACTCCGTGGATATGCTGTGATATTTTGCGACTGCGGCCGCGCGCCAGAGTAGCGAGCAAAGTAGCCATATGCGACCAGTCAGTCGCTTGGCGACTAACTCGGTCGGTGCAAGCCGCAGGTGTGAACGCGCCTTAAGCCGTACGTCGTCTTCGTGCAGAAATGGACAACGAGTGTGCACCGCAGTACTGGTTTACTCAACCACGCACAACGGGAACAAATGAACGAAGGCTTGCGGCAACAAGATGAGCGAAGGCAAGTGCATCCGCGTCTTCGGACTCTCCCACTTGAACCGGCTGAGGAGGGGGGGGGGGAACTCCGAAGAAGTCACGGAAGGGGGGTAGCGTACGGATGAAGCACCGCTGCGTAATAGGGAGGGAGGGTCTGGGAAAGGAGGTCATTGACACCGTGGCGCCGGAGCGAGACAGATCGAAACGCAGAAGAGGGAGAGAGGGACACGCCCCTCTTTCTCTCTTCCCTCCGCTGGTGCGAGGCACGAACGAGTGGATACACACACGACGCCGCACGACTCTCCTCCCCAGGGTATCGTGCATGAACCCGACAGAAAAGGAAACCAAAGCACACAACGCTAGAAAGGACGAGAAAATTCGGTGCCGGCTCTCCGGAGAGAAGTGAGCTACGCAGCGCGTAAACAGGCCGGCTCCGCCATGCCGCTTCGGGGACGTACACGCACCGAGAAGTGAAAGCCACAAGCAAATTAAGTCACGCGGGCAAGTGATTCGCGCACGGTGCGTAGGTGAGAGAGAGAGAGGGGGAGAGTAGATCGGCCCGGTGGACGATCGACAACACGCGACGAGCCGTGTAGCCTGAGCGCGGATGAATACACGTACATATCCGGACGCCCTCTGCGCTCAATGCCCTATGGGAGTACTCATATACGGACCCCCGCTGTTGTGTATAGGATATTGCCGATAGAAGCGGCAAGAAGCTTCGCCGAAGGTCCCCCAGGTCGGCCGTCCCGTAATGCCACACTACAGCCTCCGAGAGAATAGGTGAACATCCTGCAGTAGACTTTCCATCAAATGAAATCGTTGGCAAGAGGAGCGTAAGCACCGAAAAAAATCGACAGGGTCCACCAGAAGCCGGTCGGTGGATTATGGGTATGCGGGACGGTAGGAAAGGGCGGCAGCGGTGACGCGGAATTCGTTAAGCAAATAAAATGTTCCGATAAACGCGATTCCAACTCTGGATCTCTACTACTAAAGTCCGACGCACTAATTTAATTGCCCCGTCAGAGGCGCACGCCTTAGCTGTTGGAATAGGACGCCTTTACGCCCAGCGTATACATGCAAGTGCGTGTTCACAACGCCGACGGTTTGCCGTCCGCCTCGTATCGTGCATGCGCCACCTAAGTGCCAGGTCCGCATCACCAGGCTGGTGTCCCCACCAGAACACACCAGACAAGGCAGGCTGGTGTCCCCATCAGAACACAAAAGAATAGGCTGGGGTAACACCGATGCACACCAGAACACACCAAAACCCCTCTGGTGTTTTTCAACAGGGAGTCTACATGAGTTGAACATTGTTTATTTGTTTATTTGCAGGAAAAAAGAATTCCCAGCGCGAGGCAAATACTAAGGGCTAAATAGCCTGACGAGGTCTCGACCTCCTGGGTCAGGTCTTGACTTCCTGCTAGTTGCTCCATACTACGACGGTGTCCCGTCTCTCGACGTAATGCTAAAGCTTTCTTATATACAGTTAATTGACACCGACACCTTGTTGCCCTGATAGAATGTAGTTTTACAGTTTCATGAACCCATACTTCTTTTATTTTGCAGTTTGCAAGCAGCAAGCCGCGCGCAGATGATCGCGCTAAAAGGGCAGTGCCCTCCTTAGATCAATTTCCGAGAAATATGGCCTCGCGATGTAATATCCATATATCATCCCTGTACGGCGTTGATTGGCTAAACCTGTACATTCACAGGATGTAAGGTTCATCCGTTAATGGGAAGCGCCGTTGCAAAGTTGACTCAGCAGAGAAAAATAACAACGCTACAAAAGTAGTGAGCTGCGCAGAACACCGGGAAATTTTCTCCCAAGCTTGCTTATCAGTTTCATCGCTGCTCATTTCGTTTTATATTTTGTTTTAGGTATTCTTACGGGGAGTATTTATTCGACGGTAGCCGGTCAGCGCAGATCAGGCTAGACGGGCCTGAAGGGCAGCTTGGAGTGACTCACATCAACGCCGTTGTGGTGACATACAATATGTTCAAGTGCGCCCAGAAGTAATACCTCTCATTTCCGCGTGCAGTCCTCCGCAATGGCACGATGGTTAGTGTGCTCTACTGGTGACGCGAAAGTCGCGGGTTCGATCCCGGCCTCGGCATTCGCATTTCGATGGAGGCGAAATGTTACAGGTCCGTGTACTGCGGGACGTCTGTGCTCGTAAAGAACACCAGAAGGTCGAAATTATCTGGAGTCTTCCACTACGGCTTTCCTCATAATCATATCGTGGTTTTGGTCCCCGCAGATATTATAATTGTCATTATCGCGCAGACATCGCTGCATTGAAGTTCGTGTTATCGCTTTTTCCGTTATCCCAGCCTTTGCGCATTCCCCCTTTCTTCAAATAAATTCTCTCTCTCTCTCTCTGAACTCGGATCAATGAACCATTCGTCAGCTGCATCCTGTGCTACTGCTGCGCACACGAGCAAGCGAAACCGTTATCTATCGATGCTCGCGCGCCAACAGCCGATATGAATAGGAAACGAGTCACGAATTCAGGGCGTGCGCCTACGTACGTCATCCATTCAGAGCGCTGCCGCTGAGTCATTAAACCGAATAGCTTCATTCTGATGACGCCGTAAACCGGAGCGAAGGAAGGTCACCAAGAACCGGTGCTACTCATAATACGCATCCATTATGTTCGCTCACCTTCGCCGCTCTCGCGTTTGTCTGTATACCTGACCAGGACGGTGCAATAATAATGCCTGGGCTCTTACGATCCAAAACCACGATATGACCACGAGAGACGCCGTAGTGGAGGGCTCCGGACATTTAGACCAACTGGTGTCCCTTTAACGTGCACTGACATCGCACAGTACACGGGCATCTACCATTTCACCACCACCGAAATGCGACTGCCGCGGCCGGGATCGAACCCGTGACCTACGGGTCAGCAGCCGAGCACCGTAACCACTGATCCACCGTGGCGGACGAAGACGGCGCAATCTCAGCATTTCTTTATATATAAATTTATACACATTTATACGGTCGTATTTACACACGCATTACTTTGTATACATCCATACGCATTTTATATGCTGATATGTTCGTGCGTGTGTTAACTGGCAGAGTTTTAACCTTGTATCCTTCAACTCAACAGATGCAATATGGTGTAGTAATTAAAGCAATAATGATCCCAAATTTTATACATAACAATATTTTATACATAACAATGTCCGCCTGTCTAACTCATCTATTTGGAAAAACGGCAAGGCCCGCACATATGAAAGTTCTTGTTAAAATATCTCGCGCAAGAAAAACAAAAATCCCGGTACATCGCAGGCATGCAGGATGAGGCGAAATGTAGTGTAATTCAGAGAAAGGCGATCCCAGCGGCTGTCCTTAAATACAGGAAGGTTGTTCGTCACGTCCTGTCGTAAACTGGAATGCGATAGAGTCGCCATGTTATTCTCCACCAAAGGCGTGGAGACACATTGCGCTCGAAAACGATGGCAGTTAAAGTGACGCGTGGAGCATCCGCCGGATGATGACAGTCGCGGCAGGGAGAGACGAACGTGTGAATGAAAGCGAACGCTTCTTTTCCTCTTTTCAGACGATCAAGTGCCATCGCTGGCTCCTTCCCAAAAACAGCAGCGTCAACTTAAATATGCCAGTGAGCGACCAGGGACGGTTTCCCGAAATATCATTTCGAGTACGCAGCAGCTGGGGTAATCGATCATTCAATTCTGCTTAAAAAGGAATTCGCAATAAAGAAAGAACAAGCGGCAGTGAGGAACGTCAACGAACGCCATTTAAACGAGCTCTGACTCAGGGCCTGTGACGTATGTAACACGTCAATTCTTTTTGCATTAATATAGCGGACGAAAACACGGGCAGCCCCAAATAATTTGCCGTAATATTCCCACAAACCGGGAACCGATTTAACGGAGCATTTTGTTCGTAGGTAACCTCTACCACTCGCCATGGTCAGTGGCAGAGATTACTTACCAACGAAAAGTAATTGGCAGCGTCATTGGACACGGCCACTGGAAGCAGATCTGCCACTCACAGGAGGTCAGTGGCTGACGCTTTCAGTGGCCCGAAACGAAAGTTACGACACCGCAGGCTCAAGTCATCGCACCAGTGCGCCATGACATCACGGAGTATGACGGAGTCCGCTCGGACTTAGTCAGTTCATATTCGCTATATATTGGGTTCTAAAACGAGCCAAAGATTAAAGCTGACGAGATTGATCGTTTCGTCATAACGGCCGGAATATCTCTAAACAGTGACGAACCGGTGTCGACGTCCTATCACCAGATACATGCAACACTTTAGCAGTCTGTACTAACTTACTGATACTTCCTAATTATTTACTTCTGGTGGTTTTCGCGCAAAAACCACCATATATAGTTATGAAGGACATCACAGTGGGGGACTCGGAATTAATTTCGACCACCTGTGGTTCTTTAACGTGACCTTGAATGTCATCGTCATCGAAGTGCGGCCGCCGCGACCGGGATTCGAACACCCGCCCTAGAGCTTAGTAGCGCGACACTTTACGCACTAGGCTACCAGGACGGGTACGGAAATTGGCCTCCTGTTGATATTTAATACGAACAGCTCACGTCGAAGGCAGAGAACGGGCGAGAGCTCGCCACACACTCAATGACACTGTCCGTTATTGGCTGAGGTTCAATTGTGTAGCTCATTTACAGCCTGTTAGCCAAGCCGGACGAAAACACCCGGCTAGGTGGGTTGTCCGAAATACAGGTTCACACTCCAAAAACCGCGGGGGGCGGGGGGGGGGCAGGAACACAGTGTCGCCGAAAACGGTCCGTATGAGCGGCCTCTTCACCGCAAGAAGATCCCGTGCGTGTTGTAAACAAAAACACGCCGCGCTTTTCTTCGTCGCCACGAATAGCCAGGTTTACTCGGGGTGGTATTTATATCCCCTGGGTCGAACGGAAAATATGGGCTAAAAACAAAGCGCGAAAAGCAACAAGCGACAATACGCGGCCGTCTGCTACGCGACGAAAGTGTAGACAATACAGCAGCGACTGTGTTACCACCGTATACCGTTTGACGCTGCGATATAACCATTCCGTGTTGAATGTGCCTTGATCGGAAAACGTTTTAGCTGCGCTAGTACCTCGATTTGTACGGTAACGTGATGAGATTATTCTAGTGGCTAATGTGGGTCGTGCAGATTAAAATAGCGACGAGCGAATCTCGAAGGTACAGTATTTCCCTACTTACGGTACGGTAAACCAGCGACGCTAAAACACTCTAATGTTAAACAGTCGTTTTGGGACGTTAAACCCCAGATATTATATTATTATTAATGTTAAACAGTCGGATAGACTCTGTAAGTTCCTCCTCGGCGATCAACGTTCGGCGGTCTAGTGGTTACGGTGCTCGACTGCTATGAGGTCTCGGGAGCGAATCCCTGCCGCATTTCTACAGAGCCGAAGTGCTAGAAGCCCGTGTACTTCGATTTAGGTTCACGTTACAAAACATCAGATGGTTGAAATTTCTGGACCCTCCATTACGGCGTCCCTCATAATCATATCGTGGTTTTGGGACGCAAAATTATTATTAAAAATATTATCAACATTGTTCCGCATAGAAATTCAAACGCTGCAGCGTCGCTATCCGTAGTTTACCGCACAATTCACCCCGCAACGACCTCACTAGTGAACGACTCATAAAAGGTCGCGGGCAGCGTGACCATTAGGCTGTACGCGTCGCCATGACGCACAGGAGAGTTATTCATCGCCAGCCGAGCGACCTGCGAGACGCTACGCGAAAGAAAAAAGAAATGCAAGCATAACGGCGTCCCAAAATGACTCCCGCGCCGTCTAAATAAAAACGCGACCCCTAGCCCGGACTCCGGGGGTCGCTAGCCGTGGGAAAAAGGGACTGGCAGAACGGTGCCTCCCGTGAGCCTACACGGTACGTGACAGAAAGAAAAAAAAATAGAAACGAGGGCTGTGAATAGAAGGAACGGGAACACGACAGAAGCGATGGGGTTGAAAGAGCTTGCCTTCCTTTTGAAGAGAAGACGAAGCGGGTTTTTTTTTTTTCTTAGCGCTGTGATGCGGCATTTGACGAAGATGCGCCAACTGTATAAACTACTCCGTTTAAATTGTCTAATATGTGGCATCACCACTATAAAGGTGGTTGGTTCATCACAGGCGTGGGGGCATACGGCTCGTACCTCGCTGCTTTATTAACGTCTTTTTATGTTTTTCTGTCAGTTCCGTAAAAACATGAATGGCCAGCGAGATTATGACATTGGCGGTGTGTCGTGTTAATTTCACGTCTTCCCTCGAGCACCTGGCACATGTAAAGGTGGAAAGACGACTCTCTTTTCAACGAAGCAAGACAAAGCATACTATAGCGCACCTGGCATTTCAAAGTCACGGGTGTACGTTCCATTAGGCCCAATCAATCATTAGGTCCTACTGCTAAGTAACCATATATGACGGGATCACTGACCATCTCGCAGATCTCAACCTACGTTGGGCACCGTGAAAACAGTTTACGCAACCATCGGTTACTAAAATAAGCGTATACGTTGCAGCTATCGGAGTACAAAATGTGACCGAACAACATCACCTAACACGATGTACAGCGATTGGGTTACCGCCACTGGTTTAATATGTCTCGAGTTGGGTGTATCCGTGCCGTATGCTTAAGCGCTAAGCCTAAATATATAGTATAATATGCATCTCTACTAATTATTGCCATGGTAGCCCAGAGACTGGGATAACAAATTTCCTTCCAGTAACCTTGCATGGGAGATCACGTGTTGGCGAAACGCGCCAGCGCCTCCCCCACGCGATTTGAGAACGGCGGACGAGTGGTGACGTCGCACTTACTCACGGGCTAGCACTACCAGGAACTGTTAGCACTCGCCACTGGCTAGTGTTGGCCAAAGCGATTACTAGAGTTGGCTACACAATTGTTAATGTTGGCTTCCGATGGGAAAATGTCATCAGATGTTACCATTCCTTTCAAAACAGCGACTTGAGTGGGCTGACGTAGGCTAATATTCGATACCCGTTGTTACAACAGCAACACTGTCACATATATATATATATATATATATATATATATATATATATATTTATATGAAGGAAAACTAGTCACAGCGAAAAACATAACATTTATTCTGAGCTTTCGGCCGGGGACCGGCCGAAATTTCAGAATATATATATATATATATATATATATATATATATATATATATATATATATATATATATATATATATATATATATGTGTGTGTGTGTGTGTGTGTGTGTGTGGTGTGTGTGTGTGTGTGTGTGTGTGTGTGTGTGTGTGTGTGTGTGTAGTGGGGGGAGGGACGCGAACTTTGTGATGTCACATTACTGTTAGCAAAGCATCACATGCAGGCTCTTTCGTTATTCACGCCACGTCGTTATCACATTGAGGCAGGTTGACCGCAACTTGTTTGTCATTAAGGCCGCCATCTTGGAGTACTAGTACGTTCAGAAGCTGAGTGCATGACGTCACGTGCAAGCTGCCTATACATACGTAACAACCCGATTTCCCCCGTATGGAACAACTACAGCGACGACTGCGAAGAAATGAACGGCCGATTTTGGTGCGTCGGCCCGCGCGGTCTCGCTCTTGCAGAGCGCACACGCAAGAAGGAGGCCCTTGCATCGGGGCAGCTAAAAAAACCGGCGCCGCCAGCAGCAAAACGGCGGGGGCAGCGAGCAAGGAGAGAGCGTTCACCCCGATCCAGCGGAGGGAAGGCTGCTGCTGCTTGAATGAGCCCGTCTTTTCCGGCGGCTCAAAACAAAACCACGCAGCGCTTCTTGTTGGCACGGCGAGTGTGGTTGACGGCGGCAGGCGCATCCGACGTGGTTAACGGGAACACACGTTTATAAGACGATAGGCGTAGAACAATATTCGAAAAAATACCGGATGCCCTACCGTACCTTTATTTCTCATGCGAAAGTACGACACTCAGCAAGCGTATGGATAACTTAGCGGCAAAAGCCGTATCCGTAGTCCTACATTTACGAAAGTAGGTACCTCCTTGAAGCTACGTTATGAGACGTTTGCATGTGTGCACTGTTATAAACTGCTAGCAGTACAACCCTACAAATGCGCAACACAACGACTACGCTTACGCCAAGGCGCACTTACAAAGAAGCTCTTTCTGCTGGTAACAATACATAAAAGCCGCTCGTTTGTTTACAAACAGACGTGGCCTCCGAGATTGCCCAGCACACCACGGCAACGAGACGCTGAATCTCGGAGGCAACGGAACCAGAATTCGCAAATACGCTCTCAGAAACAAAAAATATACAAAAACATCACTTTCTTAATACTCTGCTGAGAAGCAACCCACCAATATAGTTTGACAAAACACCCTTTTGCCAGGTCGAAATGTGATAAGTTACGCAGGCTGTCTGCAACAAGCCGCAATTCTTTTACGCGTCGGATATGCGATGACAGGCGTCAACGGACTCCTGACGAGCGAGCTATAGCAGACCGAAACAGCGTTCCACGCGACAGGCAATTGTGGTGGTATAAAGCTGAATGCTTTGTCGACGACGCTGCCGTGCACAGCGAATAAGTGTAACACCTACGGAGACTGTGGACAGCCTTCAACGCGACGTTGGCATAGCCACAAAGAAGGGATGCAAGTGACACATTCGTCGCTCCGGCACTGAATAACGATGACAATAATTGTTGGCGTTTTACGTCCCCGATGTCATTATGAGACGCCCTAGTGGAGGGCTCCGGAAATTTCGACCACCTACGGTTCTTCGACGTGCACCAGAATCTAAGCACACGGGCCCCTAGCATTTTGCCTCCATCGTATAATGCGGCCGGGATTCGATCGCGCGACCTTCGGGCCAGCAGTCGAGCACACTAGACCACTGCGGCGGGTGCCTACGAGTAACTGATAAGAGTATTACAGGTATAATGTGAACCTGCGAGTAATAATATAACGACACATGATGCTTGCCCTGGGCGCATACTTTCTGTGCCAATATATACGAATTAGGAGCGACTGTCAAGCAACATACATAATTTTTTACTTCTTCAACCACGACGTCGTAGACAATTTTGCCTACTTCAAGAACTCGTCAGAATAAACTTGGACGAAGAATGCAGCCCTCCGCGGGATATGATTACTGCCAAAACAAAAGAACGGTGCAGGTATCAGCCGCAATTCCTTTCTCGCATTCTGTAACCCCTCTGAACGCTATCTATATATCTATAGTTTTTCAATTTATAGCAAAAAATGCAATTTTAAAGGAAATTTGGCTAAATTTCAGTAATGTTAGGTCCTTCCGAAGAAGAGTAATAAAAATGTGCCGACAACATCTACATCTGAAAGCACCAATGGAGAACAATTTAACATAAGCTGAAACTACATCGAAATTTATTCGCATGTATGCACTAGATATTGTGCGTGGACACTCTTTTTAGGGGCGAAGCTCCTTAAGGCGGCACCCGTTCGTCCCTCGTCGTGCTCGTAGTAGTGAGTAACAAGTCTTACCCTTTGACCTCCAAGGTGGTGCCGGTGGGAGATTTCTCCTGTGCGTTGTCGAACAATAAAAAATTCGCAACGTGCGCGTTAACTAAAAGCCGAATTCTTCTGTCTCTGTAGAAGTGTAAGTGTTAGCTAAAAGCCGACTTCTTCTGTCTCTCATTCCCATTAGCAGCCATTGTTTACCTCCAAGGTAGTGCCTGGTGAGATTTCTCCTGTGCGTGATTAATCAATAAAAATTTTGTTCAAAACGCCGTTGATTGATGAAATAAACCAACGAAAGACGCCAGATGTTTTGTAAAAACAAAACGAAAGAACGCCAGATGTTTCTAAAGCAAAACGAAAAAGACGCCAGCTGCTTAACGAAAGACGCAAGGTGTTTTCTAAAGCAATGGTTTTCTAAACAATGAAAATTCACAGCGTACATGTAAAATTAAAGTGAGCTGCAAGTCGTCATAACTCATCGAACCTTTAGTATAAACGCGCCCGATCTCACGTCGGTGATGATGTACTGGGCAGAATTCACGGAAGATTCACGGTTTACCGATGAACCTCCGCAGCTTCGCCCACTCATCATCATTCACTCCGTGGATATGCTGTGATTTTTTTCTTTGTTTTTCATGTTTATCACGTGCGAGCGTTTCCTAATAGGCGGATATTTATGCACTACATTATTTAATACGCGTATGTGACGTATTATAATGTGTGTATACCTTGCTTTTTCGTATTCAGCTTCACACAGTGCAATGTTCACAGAGTGATGCTTTTCACCCACCCTCTGAAGGTCGATATAGGCCAACAGGGTGAGGGAAACCCTTGAAAAGTGCAACGTTCGCGAGATTTACGACAAAATTCTGGTGAATTAAGCAGTCGTGGTTTTACTGAAGGGATACGTTCACGGAACGTGCCTCTTGTAGAGCACTGACATAGCCGGGGAGGTTGGGGAGTTTAATCCCCCCCGGCATTTTGCATGTGTACATATTGACGCACACGTACAAACATGAGAGCATAATCCCGGGCTAGTTGGTAATCCATCACTTCAGTACGATTGCGCAACAATAACAAAAAAAAGAGACACGGACAGACCCAGCGGTGTGTCTTTTTCCTCTGTTGTCCACGTCTTTCTCTTTGGTCAATCGTACTTACGTAACGTACAGACACACCCACGAACATGCACAAAGGGTAGTTAACCGCTCCCCAACCCTCAAAGAAAAATTCTAGCTACGCCACTGGTGCAGAGGTAAAATGCCCCGCGGGTTGGGAGTATGCTTCAGCGACCGAGCACCAATCAGGCGGCCGGTAGCTGGCTGAGTGAGTAGGCGCGCTGTTTACAGGGATGCCCTCGATTGCGCTGGACAAGGACGCGGAGTCTCATCCAAGGCCGACCGGCGATTTCATTAATGGAAGCAAAGGAGCGGACTGACGGCGCGTAGAGTGCCTTCGATTCAAGCGCCTCCGACATCGGCGCTCGTTTGGGGCGTCGCCACGAGCGAATGCTGAAGCTGACGCCGTTCTTCCGAACACGCACACGGCGAAGTCAGGGTAGACTTGTAAGACGAATGCACCCTGAAGATGCAATCTCAGAGCTCGCGTGGCCGAGTGAGCCCAGTGGCTTCCACTTGCGCTTATTTGCACGAGTGAACGCTGTTTTAAATCGTGAAAAAAGCACCTAGTCGAGGAAATAAGGGCAAGTGGGAATCACGCACTCCCGTGTTGCGAGTCACATTGAGCGCGAAACCCACCGGCGCAAACACAATAATCAAAGCGGACATCTTTCGTCACGGTGTTTTTCAACTTATGTGTCTCCCAATAGCGGCTGCGCTCATTCATGCGGGAGTACTAACGGGGAATCAATGAAACCATCGAAACGCGAGAACAGCAAAACACGAGCGCTCGTTGCTTCAATTCGCGTGCACCGCTGGGCGAAGCGTCGCTCGACTCGCAAGGACAAAACACACACACGCGCTAGCGAGCGTAGAAAGTTGCGCTCACCTTGCAGGCAGGACACCTGACAGCCATCTTGGCGGAGCCGCTGCACCAGCACTCCGGTGACCTGCGCGTCGGCGTAGCAGCCGTCGCCGTCGTACAGCACGATGGGCAGTTGGCGGTAGCACGCCTCGAAGGCGTCGCGCTGCCGGGCGTCCCTGAGCACGCTGGAGACGCACAACTTGCCGTTGGACAGTCGCCGCAGCACGAGCAGCGACGCGGGAAGGCTGACGCCCAGTGCGCCGCGCAACCGGCACCGCGCGAACTGCTCGGGCGGCCGGCAGTCGAGCAGGAGCAGCTCGGGCGCCGACGACTCGCGAACCCTCGCCGCGACCCAGTCGGGCCCCACGGTCGGGCACGAGCCGCTCATCACGCTCGTCGACAGCTCGCGGGAAGGCATGATGCCGGCAGAGGACGCATGGGCCGGCACTTGAACGTGGAAGTAGGACGCACCACCGACGACACAGCGATGAACCAGGTTTCGGCGCGGAGCGCCGCACGCACACACACACACGCGCGCACGGCAGCGGATGAACAACACACGGGGCTCAAGGCGCCACCGCCATTGCTGCGGGCACTGGTGTTTCTCCGGAGCGCCGGATGCGAGCGTCCACCGAGAGCAGCCGCGGCTTCTGGTGACGACACGACCGTGCCGACCAATGAAAGCCGAGCGCGCGCACGGCGGGCCGCTCGCGCCTTGCCGGAGCGGGCTACGTCACGACTGCGGAAGCGCGGGAAGGAAACAAAAAGAAAAGCGGACGATAGCAGACACACAAGGCTCCGCCCACTTCCCCCGCACAGAAATTCAAGATGGCGCGTGCGGCGCGCGCGTAGGTGGTGCGCGGGCGCAGGGCGCGGCTGCACGGACGTCGTGCCCTGCTTGCTGCCCACGCGTTTTCTTTCCGACCGCGTGCGTGCACCGGCGAGGTACGGCTTTTTGCGCGAGGTCTTCCCTTCTACTTCTCCAAATCCCTCGTTGGGCGGCTGCGACCTGCCCCTCGTTTCTATTTCTTTTTATTTGTCGTAGTTTCCTCCACACCCGTCTTCTTGACTGTCCGGCGAACGAGGACATTCGTGCGGAGGCGTGCGGCGCATGGCCGCCGTCAGGCGGCGCTGCCAATCAATGGAGTGACGCCGACGCCGCGCGAGCCCCGTTTTTTCCCCCTTCTTTTTCGTCAATGAACGCGCGTACGCGAGGAGAAACCATTCAAGGTACACGCTGCGGCATGCCGCTCGCAACGGAGAAAGGGGGTGGGGAAGGCTTCGTCACACATTGAGAGCGCGTTTCGGACACGCACTGACTGGGCTGCCTCGACCCCGAATGGGACGGTCGGCCTGAAAAGAAGAGGGCATAGACCATCGTTCTGCCAGCGTACCGTTTGTTTCGGCCAAACGTTGCGCTAAGGGGCAGCGCCGTTACGCTAGCGAAGCGCCGGCCTCATTCCCGTCGTCGCTGCTACCTTGAATGAGGAAAAAACACGAAAAGAACGCCAAGTCGTCACTCATTCAGTCGAGCGCGGCCGCGCGTCCATTTCATTTTCCTGCACGGGGCCAGAATGGAGTTGCAACGTACGCGCTTCGTCGTGAGTGACCGCGTCTCGTAGTAGTAGTCGTAGTATTACTACGTCGAGGAAAATGGGTGAGGGGGAGAGAGAGTGGAGGGGAGAGAAAGAAAATGACCGAAAGAAAGAAGCGACTTCGTCCGGAGGTCGTTCGGTGCCCGTTGACGTGAGACGCGGTTTCCTTCGAAGTCTCATCCGCACGCAGGCACGACGCTCTTTGAGTGGCCATGACGACGTGCGATGCGGGGAACGGCCGGCCAGACCGTGTGAACCGGAAGTGACACGAAAGCCTGGCGATATGCTTTTGCTTCGAGAACGGCCCTCCCTGTAGGCGTACACGTGACTTCCGGTTTAACGTACGCGCTCCTTGTGCGCGTTCTGCATCGTTAATCCGTGCTTCCTCTGGACGCGCGTCCCATTTCTTGCACTGGCTTAAGGAGCCCGGGCGAAAAAGAAACCACCAACGCGGCATCCGTTCCTGGGTGTGGGAGACGGAACCTAATTGTTTCCGCCACTTGAAACGCGCCGTCGCATTTCGACCGTTGCGACGCCGGTTGCGGCGGTGGCCGGTGACGCGCCTGGCTTATTTTTGGGTGTCACCAACCGTCGTCTTCGTGGCACTTTGTTGTTTGCTCGCTCCTTAAATCTATTTTGTTTGTTTTATTCGGCCTTTGTGCACAGTTTTACCTACGCGAGCAACGAACTTGTGGAAACGGGTGCAGTGAGCTCCTTCTCGCCTGCTCTGGCCTCGTCAGTGAGCCGTTACTGAAACTCCTTATTCGGAGATAATGGTCGCCTCGGCTGTTAGTGTGTCGAGATGGACGTTTTTGTAAACGGTGTCGGGAACATCGTCATGAATAAGCGAGCTGTTCAAAAATCTTATAAAGCTTCTGGCCTTTTCGCCACGGAGCCCCATTTGTAAGATCGACCGAGTGTTTTTATTAGTAGACATACTCTAAGAAATTAACGATAATATGCAGTTGAAATGTGGACTTCTTGACGGAGGAAGAATGAAGGCTGTTTGGGGCACTGTATACAACAAAAGAGTTTTTTTTTCCTCGAAGGCTACCTTCTCCCCAGCCCGTAGCCAGGGGGGGTTCCCGAAATTTTAATGGAGGGGGTGTTTTGCTGTAAATAAATAATGAAAAAAAGGTGTTTTTTTCAAATAGTGAAGACCTTCAGCAAGTGTGGGCCCCACTCCTGAAAAAAATTCCTGGCTCCACGGGCCTGCCGCTCATAATACAAGAAGTTTTACTTGCACCCCGAGAAAATTTTTGCTAAGCGAGAAAATCCTTGCCAGAAATTAGCGAGGGAAGTATGGGCGGCGACACCTGCAAGTTCCCGCATCAACTCACGGTGCCGTCGTAGATTTGATGGTGTCTGTTCGGGCCTACATATTTATTTATTGAAAAAAAAAAAAACTAAATACATTGTGTTTTCAAGGGAGCCGGAAAACTAGCATAGAAAATTCCTACAAATTTGATTTATAAAATGTAGACAAAATACTTTATTTAAACCGAACTGAAGTTCTTGGCGTCACAGAGATATTCCAGTTCCGAAGTTATGGCCTGAATTCTCAAAATGACTCTTATCTTAGGCCTTCATTTTTTCTTCTAACCACGAACATTAAATGATTAACGGCAATAAAGCTATCAAGAGATCAGTATCAGTAGACCTATATACACTGATTTAGTGTTTAAGTTCAGCGTCCCTCGAGGTTTTGCTTAACCGCAGTACCTATAAAAAGCTTCTGAGCTTGAAAATTGCAAGGTTGGCTGAAGAGGTAGTGCGTTCATTACATTAAAGCTTAATGAATGATACAACTTGGCCGAACGCCCCGGATATGCTTATTTCTAGCGCTCTAGAGGCTTGCCTTTGTGGATTAGAGATACTATAGCAAGGAATGAGGCACGCCACTGCCTTCCTACCAGCTTCTATGGCATTCATTCTAATCTAGCCTCATGCGGATGTGGACAAGTTGTGGAGGCTATATACGTGGACTACAGACACTCAAACATGGCCGGTTGGTTTATGGGCCCCTATGACGAACCATTTATGGTAAAACTTAGAAAAAGATTTAGATATCAAAGGCATAATTACAACGACTTAATATGACAATTGTTCAATGAATACGTGTGATATCGTGATCGTGCACACCAATGAGGCAATAGTGTAAAGAAATTATTTCATGTCTGTACACGCCTATCAATACAATTTCAACAATTGTCTTAACCCATATATGCCCAGAGTCTACATATAGGACGCTTCTTTGATGCACTCTAACATCGCTATTTCTTTAGCCGATGAGTAGCGCCACGTACCGCACATCAAGCAGGCCTCATTGAGGCCTGCTGATGTGCTTAGTGAAACTCCTTATTCGGAGATAATGGTCGCCTCGGCTGTTAGTGTGTCGAGATGGATGCTTTTGTAAACGGTGTCGGGAAGATCGTCATGAAGGAGCGAGCTGTTTAAAAAACTTGTAAAGCTTCCTATTATCAGGCCTTTTCGCCACTGAGCCCCATTTGTAAGATCGACTGAGTAGACATACTCTAAATATGTCTACTCAGTAGACATACTTAGAGATTAGTAGACATACTCTAAGAAATCAGCGATAATATGCAATTGAAATGACGACAAAAGCAGGCCTCATTGAGGCCTGCTTGATGTGCTGTGCGTGGCGCTAGTCATCAGCTAAAGAAATAGCGATGTTAGAGTGCATCGAAGAAGCATCCTATATGTAGGACACTGGGCATATATGGGTTAAAGCACGCACAGAATGTAGCATCAACAAGTTATAGGCAAAAGGAAAACGATTAAGCAGCACCAATGCGACACATGCAAGTGTCTGAGTACCATATAGCATGCTTTAAAGCAGCAATGAAGCGCGAATTTATTTATTACGTTATTATAGACACTCTAATTCGCAATATATCCTGTAAAGAGAATGGGTTTGTGCACTAAGACGTTTACTATTAACTGAACATATTTTTCAATATGAACTATACCAGGCTATAATTAGACGTTGTAGCATGTGCGCATGTTCGGGTAAACATAAATTTCTCATATAGCCGGGTTTCGTACCCTGGCCATCAGACTGCGCTATTAACTTGATTATCACACATAAAGACAGTTACTGATGTATTATAAATATTCCTGCGATAAACATCCCTGGTTATATCTTATTTTGACCTTCACATGGATTAATTGTCCTCGTTTCGTATTGCGGAGCTGCGCAATAAAGTTTCCTGTAGAAACCAGTTCCACGGAATGGAATGGAAAAACTTAGTCGTGGTCCTTCGGGGCATGACGCAGCGGGCTGTTCCCATGTCGGGACGACAGGCCTAGCCTCTCCGCCATGACTGTTGTGTGGACTGCGTAAGGCATCATTACGCTCTGTGGCAGCTCCACAGAAGCGCACAAATAATCCTTATTAATGTCTTCAACTGGGACGCCCTCGAGAAATCCTTACACGATTTAGCTCGCACCGTGTACAAAAGGACGAATGTTTTGCCCTTTCACGAAAGCTTCCTGCAGTTCGCGAGAAGTTCGTCCTAGTCCCGCACTCGATCAAACCCGGGACCAACGCCTATCCGGAACGTTAGCTATTCGCCCCGAGATCGGGCTACAGGTGGCAGCACCGTCGCCGCACTAGTGTGGAGAGGCGGCTGGCGGCTTGTATGCAAATGTACACAGCGGCGCTTCGTTGTGGAGGCTTTGAGCTGATTATTGAGAAACAAAACGCGTTGAGTGCAGCCTACTGGTAATGTGTACATTCTCCATTGCCGAAGTGATGCACGTAGCCTACCGAACGTTACTGTTACATGTGAGCGAAGCGCAACTTGTCAATGAACGGTCTGCTCGTCCTCGGCGACAGTCTGCGTTCTTGCACTATATGACGTTCTTGCTGTTTTATTGCTACGAGTTTAGCTTGTGTTCCGCCTACTACGCATTGCTCTTGCTCAACTGTATTTACTTCGAGCTCCTCTGGCAACCGAATAGCACTTGGTGAACTGTGTGCACTAATACGCAACGGTATTTTTCATTACTAGTTATCCATGATATGGAGGACAGTTGGTGATAAATTTCGTCAGAAAAGCTTCGTGGCCGACAGAGCTTTAGCACTATGAATATGTTTCACACGTATACGCGCTCGTTTTTATTCCAGTAACAGTGTAAAAAGGTAGCAGTTCAGCGCAGAGCTTTTTTCGACTGATTACCTGCATGACCGTGATGCAGCAAAGAGGCAGTTAATTTATGGGAAAAAATGCTTTTTTTCAAACCAATGATGTCCACTGCCTTCCATCAATCGATAATAACGCCACACAATAGCAGAAGATAATGTAAAAATAAAAAAAAGATGAATATTTGCGTGAAATTAGCGTGATATGACTGTTAAGGCACACCGTCTGGATTAATTTTTGACCATCTGGGTTCTTTAACATGAGCCTAAATAAAAGTACACGGGTCTTTTTGCACGCATTTCGCCCCAAAATAAAACCACACGCGGCAAATCAGTTTGATCACTTCCGTGTCATTCCATTTTCTGTTCTTTTTAGGGGATTATTTATGTACCGAAGAGCCAGACCTCACTTGTAATAAATATTACTCTGTAGTGGGACCACGGCTGTGCGATAAAAGGACATCTTAAGCACATCTAAAGCTCGTTGCGTAACCGACAAAAGACAGTCACGCAATTCAAGTGTGACGCGCAAGTGCATGGCTTAGAGCCTTGTTTTTGTTTGCCACTGAGTCGCTACAACGCTGGATTCACGCGATATTTAATACTCATCATGTTTAGGACAACGCGTAGTGCACCTTGCGATGTGGTTGAACGACAAAGAGGCACCCACGCTGAAATGATTCTGGCGAACGACGACATTACAGGGCACTCTCGACAAGGGCACTCGATGATTGTATTACAGAGCATATACAGCCTAGCGAGGCCAAATGATTCTGTACATCGTGTTCGGAATACGTACAAGCAGTTAAATTTTTTTTTTGAATGAACAAATTTATTTCTGGAAAACATACAGAAAAACGAAGCGAAGCTAAAGGCCATTCAGCCTGACGTGGCTTCGCTACGTGAAGTAACACAAGTGCACGTCCTCAAACGGCGGTTTGTTCCGTTGTGTTACCGCGGTAACACAACGCGGTAACACAACGCGGTAACACAACGGAACAAACCACCGTTTGAGGACGTGCATGACGTACGCGCACATGCAAACACGCGGTGGCTAACAGACGACGCAGGGAGCCATCCACACTCACGGCCGGGCTAGAGCGCGCGTGCGGTCTAGCCCGGCCGTGCCACACTAGGCGTGGTTCAGCCAGTAGCCGCCAGGCGGCGACTCCTCCGGATCTCGGGCGACGACCCTGAGTGTTTCCCAGTCGCTTCGCCGTACACAAGACGAGCGGAAGACAGCGCTGTTTCATTTGCTTTCGTGTGCTTCCTCCACCTCCTGCAGAGCTGATTTGCTTATTATCCGAGAACGTCTCTAAGACGCTGCTTAGGCACCGCTTGTGTTTATTGAATGAGACCTATATCTTGTGACCTCATAAGTTCTAGACCATTGTTTCATACTGACCAGCACATTGTTTCTTCGGGTGATTATACTTAAGAACTTAAAGTAGAAATTTATTAATATGGACCCAGGAAGATAGGCAAATTGCGCATAGCCGAGGTTCATATTTCGTTTCGATATAACAATTATCTTTACGTTGAAGAAGTGTTACACGCTGTGTTATATGTTCATATCCATGTAACAATGCATTGTTTATACATGAATAACGTTAGTAAAGGTGTTTATGTACGGTATAAATAGAAATGGTCCGAAAATAAAAAATACGATCCGAATTGATACACCGTACTTAGTGACAGTTAAATGAGAATTCTTTTTTTGTTTTTGTGCGTTTCAGTCACATTCTTTTGACCTCTTCCGATCACCCAAGAACAGCTTTAAGCACACGAAACATCTTCATGCGGGTTTTTTTAGTAAAGCTGACAGTTTCCACACGGGGAAGCCGTGATATTCGAGTAGTTAAGGTTCGTACTTCTCGCTAGTTACGGCTTCTTCGATGACTATCATGATCATCATTGCCATCGTCATTAGCATCGTCGTTTTCAGCCGATTGTTATGTCCACTGCATGACGAACGCCTCTTCCAATGACTTCCAATAACCCTATAAGCCATCAAACTCCCCTCAGCTAGTGGGCCGTAATCACGAAATGTAATCCTACAAGGGCCGGTACAGTGAAGATTGTCGAAGCGGGGGAGGGGGGGGGGGGGGAGGGGCAAACGGGGAGGAGTTTGAATAAAATGTCACCTAACGCTGCCATTTGACAAAACGCCTTTCCCATATCTCATATACGGGTCATTCCTGAAGAGGACTTGACCCCAGCTTCGATGTCCACGAAGATTCAAATCTGCACGCCGATACTGAAATAGAGAGCTTTAGCTCCATGGTGATGTTTCAACTTATAGTGAGCGCACGGGGCGCCTCACGAAAAAAAAAAAAAAAAAAGAAGTGCCTGAGATTGACGAGGGTGGCGATGCGGGCTTGTTGGTTGGTCATACTTGAATGAGTTGAGCGCATACGAGGACACGGACAGAAGGAAGAGACGTACACACACTGGCGCCAGTGTGTGTACGTCTCTTCCTTCTGTCCGTGTCCTCGTATGCGCTCAACTCATTCAAGCCTGAGACTGGTCCGGTATCTGTATAGCTCACCCGAATAGAGCGTTATTAATCGCACTAGGCGAGAAAATAATGCCAGCACCATTTAGCAGCGTCAGAAAACTTAATGCCTTGTGAAGCAGCGGGTTTCAAATCCCTGCTATATGCGACCTGGCTACATTTTATACCTGAGAACTTGAACTTCATTGAGCGACCGCCT
>NC_051185.1:120797356-120904856 GCF_013339695.2 Rhipicephalus sanguineus
CCGGCCGTTTTGGCGCCGTAGTTGTCCGCCGCCGCCGCCGCCGGTGTCCGTAACCAGTATCGATCGAAATAAGAAAAAAAACGAAATAAGAAAAAAATTCCAGGATGGAACGAGGTTCGAACCTGGGTCCTCTGCGTGGGAGCCCAGTATTCAACCTCTGAGCCATGCCGGTGCTTGAAACTGCTTTGCAAAAAGGTCCTATACAGGATTCATGTCGGGAAGGAACCACATTAGCATATGCAATATAGCGTGGTAGAAGAGTAAAATAAGCACCAAGCGTCGCACAACGCAAATTCTGTAACGAGGCGTCACACAATGCGAATTGCGCAACGAGTAGGTTGTGAAATGCTTCCAACCCATTACAAAGATCTCTGCCATCATTCTTCGTGTGATCAGGCACAGCATCAACAAAGTGCGCATAATGCCTTACATGCGTTTAGCAGTACCACGGATCTCCGTAAAATGAAGAAAAATGGCACAGTGCCTGCTCCCCTACTTCTCAAAAATTCGAATGATTTAGAGCGTAGTGGGTTCCTCGCAAGTGCACTTGTATTGGTTGCCAAGGAAGCCTATAAGCGCAGATCCATTCCTCGGGGTCTCAGTAAGCTTACAATGCTTATAGCGTAGTGGGTCCTCGCAAGTGCACTTGGATTGGTTGCCAAGGAAGCCCACGAGCGCATGATCCATTTCCTCGGGGTCTCAGTAAGTTCTTCCCCCCTCCCCCCCCCCCCCCCCGTCTCTCTCCACGTCAACGTATGTTATACGGCATGACGGGAGAGGGAAATAGCGAGCGGGCGTCACCCAATGCAAATTACATAACTGGTGGGCCGTTTAAAGCTTCCAACCCATTGCAAAGGGCTGAGCCATAATTCTTCATCGTCATCAGTCGTCGCGTCAACAAAGTGCACATAATGCCTTACAGACGCGTAGCTGGTGCCTCGCTTCTCCGCAGAATGACGAATAATGGCTTAGTAGGTGCTTCCCAACTTCACCAAAATTGTGATTTATCGCGTAGTGGGTACCTTTCTAGTCTACTTGTATTGTAGCCCCAAGAGAGCTTACAACTGGCTCTAGAAACGCCGCTCTTCCAGCTTTCGCTGTGACTGTGCTGCGGTTTCATCGCAGGCCTGGCGTTTTTTCCAAATATGGCGTCGCTGTTGTTCTTTCAGTTTGTAGACCAGTGCCTTGCTGTGCGCTTGCTTCTGTCCTCGCTGTTGTTCACTGGAAATTCTTGTAACGAACTTAACGCGGAGCCAACTAGCCCAACTTTCTGCTCGTAGTGCAACAGAGCCATAGCGTAAATGTAGAGAGTTCTCAGAGAGAGCGGGAGCATTGCTATTGCACACTGTCGAGTGTGTTGTGTCTCTGACTTGTATACTGCGCGCGCTTATCGTGCCGTCATTTCCATCGGGAGTATAACGTGCCCCCAGGAAACAATATTCATTATTGAGCACTTCCTTGCTGTGGCTGTTGTTATCAAACGCGAAAATGACAGCCGCTGATTATGAATTTCTGAAGCCGGTTTACACATATCTATGTTATGAGATAGTTGTAGTCTATATATCATTCTATACGGCCGGATATCCTGCCGTTATTGGAGTCCATGTTTGTGACTTCGTATCCGGTCGTGGATATGGAGACCGACTGTTTAATATTGCTGTCTATGCCCGGTTTACTGTCGATACGTTTTCATATAATTTGCTAAAGAGTGGAACAGCAGCCTTTCTGCAATGCACAGCAGTACTTAAAATGTGCAGACCAACAGTGTAAGTGTAACGCCAGTAAAAGCCCTATAATGTAGACATGTTAAGTGTGTAACGTCTCATGTAGAAGTGAGAACAGTAATTTCCCTGCATCTGGCTGTAATAAGTATGGAATGGTATTCCCTAAGCGTACCTTTGCAATCTAAATTCGAAGTTTGAAATTTTGAAGCTTGACATTTCTTTGACCACAGCAAGGCATACAAGACGCGTACAGCAGTGGCAAGGATAGTGGGAGAAAAGCCGCATTATGTGTTAGTTTGAATGGTACTATATGTATACACTTCAAAGACAGCGGAAGACACCACTACTGCAGTTACAATTATATATATATCTATATATATATATAATATATATATATATATATATATATATATATATATATATATATATATATATATATATATATATATATATTGCAAGAGGGGTCACACAAACACTGGTTTTATTATGGGCGAACTTGTGCCCAGAAAAGTAGGTGAAATAAATGAGAGTCCGCTAAAGCGTTCCACACAAAACCGCGCTGTCTCGAGCCCGTGCACGAGGAGCGCCGCGGTGCCACAAGAAGCGCGCGCAGGCGCATGACATTGTAGACGCTTACATAGCGGCTCGCTGGTCCTCTTGTTGGAAAGCATATTGAAAGCAGTCTTTGCGGCATTAGTCCCCCTCCGAAATACGCATCGTCCCGATGCGCGATTGAGGGTGGTAACCAAAGGGGCGGGGGGGCGGGGGGGGGCTATGTTTCATTATCTCTCGTAATAGGGCTTCATGCGGACAACGTGTACGACTTCTGCATGGTTTTGCCGTCTTGAGCGCCCTTGTCCTTCGGGGATTACTTGATAAGTTAAGTCACTTAGTCGGCGGAGAACCTTATATGGACCAAAGTAGCGTCGAAGGAGTTTTTCTGACAGCCCGCGGCGTCGTATTGGTGTCCATACCCATACTTGATCGCCTGGCTGGTACTTCACTTCTCTGCGGCGCAGGTTGTAGTAGCTCGCGTCCTTGGATTGTCGTTGACGTATTCGGTGACGCGCCAACTGGCGCGCTTCTTCAGCTCTTTGTAGGAAGTCGTCAATGTCGGATGGCTCATAATTGTCGTTGTCGACTGGTAGCATGGCGTCGAGTGTTGTAGTGACCGTACGGCCATAGACCAGCTGAAATGGTGTGACGCGGGTGGTCTCCTGTAGGGCCGTATTGTAGGCGAAAGTTGCGTAAGGCAGGATTTCGTCCCACGTCTTATGCTCCATGTCCACGTACATCGATAACATGTCAGCAATGGTGCGGTTTAGACGTTCCGTCAACCCGTTCGTTTGGGGGTGGTATGCAGTGCTTTTTCTATGACTGGTGTTAGTCATCATCATCAAGCACTGCATCAACTCAGATGTGAAGGCTGCTCCTCGATCGGTAATGACTACCGTTGGGGCGCCATGTCGGAGAACTATGTTGTGAACGAAGAACTTGGCAACTTCTGCTGCCGTTCCTCTCTCAAGGCAACCAGTTTCAGCATACCGTGTTAAATAGTCGGTCGCGACGACAATCCACCTCTTCCCTGAGGATGTCATTGGAAACGGCCCAAGAAGATCCATTCCAATTTGCCGAAATGGAGCCTCGGGTGGGTCTATGGGCGGGAGAAGGCCGGCCGTCTTTAGAGGTGGTGTTTTGCGCCTTTGACATTCGCGACATGTCTTCACATAATGCTGCACCGATGCTAACAGCTTGGGCCAGTAATATTTCAGGCGAATTCTGGCGAATGTCCGGCTGACGCCCAAGTGGCCCGACGACGGTTCATCATGGCAAGCTTCTAATTTCATGCCTCATGGCTAACGGCACAACGAGTAAGAACTTTTCCTTGTTGTGTCCGAAGTTCCTTTTGTAGAGTACATTATCACGGAGACAGAATGAGGATAATGCCCTCTTAAATACACTTGGAACTTGGGAGTCATGCCCTTAGGAGGTACTTTATCAATGGGAGCAGTTCTGTGTCAGCTCGTTGATGCTCGGCGATATCCGAAGCTTCCACCAGACAAAAGAATGGGAAGTCGTCCTCTTCTGAAGGAGTAGAGTCCAGTGGCGAGCGTGATAAGCAGTCAGCATCGTTATGCTTCCTTCCAGACCTGTATACAACGGTAATGTCGTACTCTTGGAGCCTGAGGCTCCATCTCGCAAGTCGCCCCGACGGGTCTTTTAAGCTTGCCAGCCAGCAAAGTGAGTGGTGGTCGCTGACGGCGCGGAACGGCCTTCCGTAGAGGTATGGCCTGAACTTGCTGATGGCCCATATTACTGCCAAGCACTCCTTTTCTGTCGCGGAGTAGTTTTTTTCAGCTTTTGAGAGGGTGCGGCTGGCATAAGCTATTACTTTCTCTTCTCCATTTTGCCATTGAACCAACACCGCGCCGAGACCAAGATTGCTTGCATCTGTATGGACTTCGGTATCCGCGGTCTCGTCGAAGTGAGCGAGGATCGGCGGCGCTTGTAAACGTTCCTTTAATTCATTGAAAGCTGCTTCTTGTTCCGTATGCCAAATGAATGGTTGCTCCTCTTTTGTGAGTCTGGTTAGAGGTTCGGCAATTTTCGAAAAATTTTCCACGAATCGCCTGTAGTAAGCGCATAGGCCCAGAAATCGACGCACCTCCTTCTTGTCTCTCGGCTTGGGGAATTGTGTGACGGCCGCAGTCTTGTCGGGGTCCGGACCGACACCTTCAGCACTGATTACATGACCCAGGAAAAGCAGCTTTTCAAATCCAAACTGGCACTTTTCCGGTTTAATAGTCAAGCCGGCCGATTGGATAGCCTGAAGCACTAAACGTAGTCTCTCTACGTGCTGGTCAAACGTTGCAGAAAATACTACAACATCGTCTAAGTAGACTAAGCATGACTGCCATTTGAGGCCCGAGAGGACACTGTCCATCATGCGCTGGAATGTCGCCGGCGCACAACAGAGGCCGAATGGAAGTGCTTTAAATTCATACAGGCCGTCCGGGGTTACGAAAGCAGTCTTTTCACGGTCTCTTTCATCCACCTCAATTTGCCAATACCCGCTTTTTAAATCCAATGACGAAAAATATCTGGCGTGCCGTAGCCGATCTAATGTGTCATCAATACGCGGCAAAGGGTATACATCCCGCTTGGTCACGCTGTTCAGTTTCCGGTAATCAACACAGAATCTCAACGTGTTGTCCTTTTTCCTGACAAGAACTACTGGTGATGCCCACGGACTGTTGGACGGCTGAATGACATCGTCCTCCAGCATCTCTTGCACTTGACCCTTTATGACCTCTCGTTCTTTTGGTGAAACTCTGTACGGGTGTTGATATACTGGCCTTGTTGCGTCGTCCGTTATTATTCGGTGCTTAACGATCTGCGTGCGACGTACTTTTGACGAGGTGGAGAAACACTGTGAGAAATTTCTTATAAGGTCTTCTATGACCTTCCTTTCGGCTGGCGATAGATTTCGGCTGATCGAAACTGCTGCTCCAACATCATGCGTAGTTTCCGAAGTATGTGGCGCTGACGCCAGGCTACATAAATCTGTCGCTGCAGTAAAACTGTGTAGAAAGGCGATGGCAGTGCCTTTTGCAACATGCTGAATTTCATTTCCGAAATTTGTGAGCAAAACATTGGCACACCCACCACGTAAGTGAATAATGCCCCGAGCTATGCAAATGCCTTTCTTTAGCAGTAGTTCGACGTTGCCATCCGCTATACCTTCGGAATCGACGAATGCGTCATTTCTTACGCCAACCAGCACACTGCATCGTGGTGGCACGGTTACGTCCCTATCGATAACCCGCAATGCAGTGCTCTCTACTTCCTTCTTGTCTATCGCCAGTTTCGTCGAGAAAGAAACGCTAGAATTCTGAAGGTTGATTATGGCACCGTTCGCTAGCAGGAAATCCATCCCGAGTATTACTTCTCTCGAGCATTCTGGAAGCACGATGAAATCAGCGACGTAAGTAGCACCCTGAATTCCGATTCTCGCAGTGCATCTTCCCAGAGGTGTTATAAGGTGGCCCCCAGCCGTACGTATTTGTGGTCCACTCCGTGGCGTCAAAACTTTCTTTAGATCCCTTGCGAACGCATAGCTTATGACTGAATAATCGGCACCAGTATCTACCAAAACGCTCAATTCACGCCCGTCCACCGTAACGCGCAAGTCTGAAGAAATTTTTTCTTTACTTATCGTGGGCGTCGTTTTCTGCTCGTCGCTGCTGCGTTGGGGCCTTGACGGAGGATCTTCGCTTTGTCGAACATCAGCGGCCTTGCCTCCCCAGGTCGCTGGCTTTAGTTTTCCTGCCGCGGGCTCATTGAACGACGCCTTGGTGAACTTGAAGGTGGGGAACTTGAACGCCGGGGGCTTGGCGATCGATACCGAGTAGGTGCTGGTGACCTTGGCTGGTGCTGAAAACTAGCCGTTGGGAATTGATGCCTCGACAGGTAATCTTGTATTTCAATGGGTCTTTCACCATTACGCGGGCAAGGCGCATTTACAGAAAACCCACGCAGACCGACTCTTCGATATGGGCACATTCGGTAAAGATGTCCAGCTTCTCCGCAATGAAAACAGAGCGGCGTCCTGTCAGGTGTGCGCCACACGTCGCTTTTTCGTGGCCTCAGTTCTCCTAGAAAGGGCGAGCCGTGCGAAGCCGATGGGTGGCCACTGGGGGCTGCGAACGAAGCATTGTGCACGGCGGGTTGGCGTAGAGCGTCCGCGTACGTTGGTACACGACGTTCCTGCAGCGGTTGTTCGAGCCGGATAGGTTGCGCCTCAGGTTCCGGTTGAAGAAGTGCGTGCCGAACTTCATCACGAATGACGGTGGCGAGGGTAGAAACTGTGGGCGTGACTTGTGGCTGGAGAAGCTTCTGAAGCTCTTCCTTTACGATGGATCGCACCAGTTCCCTCAGCGCTTCACTGTTGCTGCCTTGGCTCACCGAAAGGACGTCCACTGGTGCATTACTGGCATCACGGTTGTAGTGACGGGCACGCTGCTGTAGCGCCCTCTCTATGGTCGTGGCTTCAGCACGGAACTCGGCAACGGTGCGTGGGGGGTTGCGCACCAACCCTGCAAACAAGTCCTGCTTGACTCCACGCATCAGGTGGCGCAGTTTCTTCTCTTCCGTCATGTTCGCATCGGCGCGTTTGAAGAGCCGGGACATGTCTTCGATATACATGCTGACGCTCTCGTTCGTGCGCTGGTTCCTGGATTGGAGAGCGTTTTCTGCCTTCTCTCGGCGATCGGTGCTGGCATACGCAGCGAGCAAGTGTCGTCGAAAATCTTCCCATGTTGCTATCACTGCTTCGTGATTCTCAAACCATACCCTCGCCGCATCTTCCAACGCGAAGTACACGCGGCCCAGTTTCCTTGCCTCGTCCCAGCCGTTGATCTTTGCGACCCGCTCGAAATGCTCCAACCAGTCTTCTACATCTTCGAACGCATCGCCGTGGAAGGGTTCAGGCATGCACGGTGGGGACACGATGAGTTCAGATGATGCCACCGGGCTGGCCATCGCTCTGGAGTTGACGGCGAACGCTGCCTGTGTTGCCGGAGCAGTGGGGAACGGTCCGAATTCAGGCGGGTCTCCTCGGAGGCGGCGGCTTGAACGCTGGTGTACTGGAGTCAGTTCGCCAGGTTCCAATCGTTGAGGATCAGGGCTCCGTTCTCTTGCGCCAAGGGGACTTCCAATCATACCCAGCACCTCCACCAGAATGTAACGTATTGCAAGAGGGGTCACACAAACACTGGTTTTATTATGGGCGAACTTGTGCCCAGAAAAGTAGGTGAAATAAATGAGAGTCCGCTAAAGCGTTCCACACAAGTGTCTCTTCCCGAACACACTTCTTCGTCGCCTCGCAGATCAGCCGCGCTGTCTCGAGCCCGTGCACGAGGAGCGCCGCGGTGCCACAAGAAGCGCGCGCAGGCGCGAGACATTGTAGACGCTTACATAGCGGCTCGCTGGTCCTCTTGTTGGAAAGCATATTGAAAGCAGTCTTTGCGGCAATATATATATATATATATATATATGTATAAAGTACACATCGTTTACACGTAATCAACAACGACGTTTGTCCATTTACCATGAATTTTGCAATATTTTCAAAGCTAAAACCACTTACGAACGGACATTTTTGGCCAATTTGCATCGAAGTAATGCATTGCATTCAGTAGAGCACATCGGATATATCTCTTTGGATAGATTTCGTAAAGTTTCTGGGAGTGCTGGCACCCGCTGTAAAGTCGTATTCGCCTCATGGCACCCGTGCATCCTGTGGACCGTCTTCATCGCGGGCACTAATGGCGGCGTAGTTGCCGTCGAGCGAGAGATGTCGCTGTGTTCGCGACGTGGTGCCGCCTGGCGGCCATGTTATGCGGGGCCATGAGGGGCGGCGGTCTCCCTCTTTGGTCCTTGGTGCCACTCGTGTACGTTCGACTCACCAGGGGAAGGAGTCTGTGGGGACTAGCGCCGTAAATCATGGGAGGGTCAGGCAGTTCCTGAACCCCCTTGTGTTCAGGTTGGGGGGGGGGGCACCCTTGCAAGTGTCCCCCCTTGAATTTTATCTTTGAAACATCATGTAGCCTTTGATCTCCTAGGTGGTCATTAGTCATAATATGCAGAGCTTTTCGTATTCAACTCTTTTTAACATCTGTTTATTTTGTAGTGGTGTCTGCGTTCAATAGCCTAAGCTCTGTGAGACTGTATTGAATCTCCAACTGCCGTACATCAGGTTTCTGAGAAGACTCAATAGTACAATACAAATCCGTGGGCCGTGATCTCATGGTCGTATTTATTTCAAAGCCTGATTTGACATCTGGTATCATTAAAAATAATGCATACATTTAAAAGCAACATGACCATCATAGCAAGATCTGCGCCTCGCCTTGTGATCATCACAAGGCGAGGCACGCCACTGGTGCGGACAATCCGCGGAATCGCCCCTTGGACCCGTCACCAGAGTTGACCGTTCACGAGCAACACCAGTGACAAGAGAGCACCACCCATCATGGCCCCGCGTAACACGGCCGCCAGGCGTCGCCACCGTGGGAACACAGCGCCATCTTTCGCTCGGCAGTGACTACGCCGCCATCAGGGCCCCGCGGTGAAGCCGGTCCGCAGGACGCGCTGGCGCCATGAGGCGATAAGGACTACAATGGTTGCGAGCGCCCTCACAAGTATTGACCTTTGTTGGTTAATTTGAGCTGGTTTTATACACCGGGTACGGAATATTGTAGTAGCAGTAAGCCATGACTTGTTAGAGGTCGCGGAATGTACCATTTATTTGTGTCTTGCGAAACGAGAGGTCCGATTTGGGTAATTTGCTCGCAGGAGGCGTTCTATTGAGTTGTCGATTTAATGCAAAACACATGTGCCAGCTCGTTGCGCGGTTCATTTGCCTTACATTAGTGAATCCGGGTTTTTCACCTTCTTGTATTACAAGAGTCTAACAAGTGCTGAATTTTCCCGTGGGTTGAAATTCGGCTCATGCTCTTTAAACCACAGCGAAAATACACTGTAAAACATCAGAGATCTCTAGGTAGTTTACCATAAGGCTTATCATTTCGAAGCAGTTTCGATCTTGGATCTGCGAGGCGCATGCGTAGAGATGCCATGACACTTGCAGGGTCGCTTTGCTCCTGCCAACCCTGCAACTAGCAGACGCTCGCGTAGCCAGAACAAAGCAGAACACTTATTATTATTGTTATTATTATTATTATTATTATTATTATTATTATTATTATTATTATTATTATTATTATTATTATTATTATTATTATTGTTGAGGTGTTTATTAGACGGCAGTCGGCGACGATGCTCAATGGCGACAGTCAAGCAAGAACACGAGCTCAGAGCGCGAGCGGGAAGAGCCCAAGAGGACGACCCACTAGAAGGATATAGAGAGCGCAACCCCTTACTCAACTCAAAGGCTTCGCTACAATTTCCCCGGGTACGAAAAGGGAGCCGTCCGGCGACCTAACAGCTCGTCACTATGAGTGGGTCATAGTAGGCCTTGAGGCGCTCCACGTTGACTATGTCGCGCCCTCGACGGCGCATGTCCGAAGATGGTTCGATGGGTTCGATCACGTAGTTGACCGGGGATGTGCGCTCGACGACCCGATAGGGGCCTTCGTATTTCGGCAGTAGTTTTGAAGAGAGGCCAGTTGCAGTGGTAGGGACCGAGCGCCATACGAGTGCTCCAGGGAGGAACGTGGACTCAGAAGTGGTGGTGCCACCGCGAATGCTCTTCTTCCGCTCTTGTTCCTGCGCTGTAAAAGTCTTGGCAAGCTCGCGACACTCTTCCGCAAGCCTGGCTGTGTCAGAAATCGGCGCACACTCAGTTGAATTCGGCCTGTATGGGAGTATCGTGTCGATGGTGTGCGACGGGTGCCTTCCGTACAATAAGAAGAAGGGTGAAAACCCAGTTGTGCTTTGAGGGGCGGTATTATAGGCGTAGGTGACGAAGGGCAGAATGACATCCCAATTTGTGTGATCGGCGGCGACGTACATTGAGAGCATGTCGCCGAGCGTGCGGTTAAAGCGTTCGGTTAGGCCATTCGTCTGCGGGTGGTAAGCAGTAGTTTTGCGGTGAACAGCATGGCACTCTTTGAGAATGGCTTCGACGACTTCCGACAAGAAGACACGGCCTCGATCGCTGAGAAGCTCCTGGGGTGGACCGTGACGCAGCATGAATCGGTGTAGCAGGAAGGAGGCAACGTCGCGCGCTGTAGCCGCTGGGAGGGCGGCGGTTTCGGCGTATCGCGTTAGATGGTCAACAGCGACGATTGCCCAGCGGTTACCAGCCGATGTCAGAGGAAGTGGTCCGTACAAGTCGATGCCCACGCGCCCGAACGGACGGTTAGGGCAAGGTAATGGTTGTAGACCAGCGGGTGACACGTGCGTTGAAGGTTTTCGGCGTTGGCAATCGAGGCAGGAGCGAACGAACTTCTGCACGTAGCGGTACATCCCTCGCCAGAAGTATCGTTGTCGAATGCGGTGGTAAGTTTTGGATACCCCAGAGTGCGCGCATTGTGGATCAGAGTGGAAGGACTCGCATATTTCAGAACGCAGACTGCGGGGTATCACAAGGAGCCACTGGCGGCCATCGGCGTTGTAATTGCGTCGGTGCAGTAGATCGTCACGAACGGCGAAATGGTGGGCTTGACGACGCAACGCGCGAGTGGTTGGTGTTGCCGACGGATCAGTGAGCAAGTCTATCAGCGAGGCGATCCATTTATCCTTGCGCTGTTCGGTAGCGATGGTGTGAACGTCGATGGAAGAAACAATAATGTTACGTGACGAGCATGGGGTATTGTCGTCAGGCAAGGGCGAGCGCGAGAGGGCGTCGGCGTCAGCATGCTGGCGCCCGTTGCGGTACAGCACGCGGATATCGTAGTCCTGTAGGCGAAGTGCCCAGCGGGCGAGGCGGCCTGAGGGATCCTTCAATGACGACAGCCAGCATAGTGCATGATGGTCGGTGATGACATCAAATGGGCGACCATACAAATAGGGTCGGAACTTCGTAAGGGCCCAGATGATCGCCAGGCATTCCTTTTCGGTGACGGTGTAATTGGTCTCGGCTTTAGTAAGCGTACGACTTGCATATGCCACGACATATTCAGGGAACCCCGGTTTGCGCTGCGCAAGGACAGCGCCAAGGCCAACACCGCTGGCGTCTGTGTGTACCTCTGTAGGGGCCGTAGGGTCGTAGTGGCGTAGTATGGGAGGCGACGTCAACAAACGACGGAACGTTGCGAAAGCGTCGTCGCACTCTGACGACCACGAATGGAGGGGCCCGTTACTTCCGAGGAGCTTCGTCAGCGGCGCTATGATAGTCGTGAAGTTTCGAATGAAGCGCCGAAAGTAGGAGCATAGTCCTACGAAACTGCGCAGTTCTTTGACGGACGTCGGTTTCGGGAACTCGGTCACGGCCCGAAGCTTGGCTGGATCGGGGAGAATTCCGTCCTTGGACACGACGTAGCCGAGTATTGTGAGCTGCCGTGCTGCAAATCGGCACTTCTTTAGATTCAGTTGCAGACCAGCGTTGCTCAAACGCGTCAACACATGCCGGAGGCGTTGAAGATGCGTGGAGAAGTCTGGAGCAAACACAACGACGTCGTCGAGGTAGCACAAGCACGTGTGCCATTTCAGGTTGCGCAGAATAGTATCCATCATGCGCTCGAAGGTGGCGGGCGCATTACACAGCCCAAATGGCATGACGTTGAATTCGTACAAGCCGTCGGGCGTGACAAAGGCGGTCTTCGGTCGAGCGTCATCAGCCATAGGTACTTGCCAGTACCCTGAGCGCAAATCGATGGATGAAAAGAATTCTGCTCCTTGTAGGCTGTCAATCGCGTCGTCTATGCGCGGTAGTGGATACACGTCCTTACGAGTGATCTTGTTGAGCCGTCGGTAGTCCACACAGAACCGCACAGAACCGTCCTTCTTCGCAACAAGAACGACAGGAGACGCCCAGGGGCTGTTAGATGGTCGAATAACATTGCGTCGAAGCATGTCGTCGACTTGCTCGTTGATTACGCGGCGTTCTGTGGGAGATACGCGATATGGACGTTGCCGCAGTGGCGATTGGGCGCCAGTGTCGATGCGATGCGTAACCGTGGACGTGCGGCCGAGAGAAGTTTGAGCGACATCGAAAGAAGCGCGAAATTCTTCCAAGAGACCCAGAAGCTGGGAACGCTGGACCGGCGTAAGGTTGTCAGCAATGGAAGAAGCGAATACATCATCGGGCGATGAACCAGACGTGGTAACAGCACTGAGCGTACTGGAGTTGGGGCAGTGCGTGTCATCTGGTTCGTCCATAACTTGTGCGTCTTCGAGGGGTTCCACGCTGCCGAGACATTCTACTTGCACCAACGTAACACTGTACGGAGATGGGTTGATAACAAAAATTGACGCGCTGCCCTGAGTGACTTGCACGGTCGTGAAAGGCACCAGCAAGCCTTTCCTCGTGCGAACACGGTCAGATGGCGAGAGGAGTGCAGCGGTGTCGGAGAGACTGGCGCAGTAGACGGATACCGCCGTTGACGAGTTTGCAGGCACTGTGGTGTCGTCTTTGACGAGTACCTTGCTCACAGACGATGGACAGTCAGCCGGTGTCAGATCAGAGAATGGTGAGAGCTCTATTTCGGCTGGTGCGCAATGAATCACGGCCTCGTGGTGGGAGAGAAAATCCCATCCTAGGATGACGTCGTGAGAGCATGCTGGAATTATGATCAATTCGACAGCGTACAGAGCATCGTTAATCATGACGCGGGCTGTGCACACCGCTGTAGGGTGAATACTTTGGGCGCTGGCTGTACGGAGGGAGAGCCCGGGAAGTGGCGTCGTCACTTTTCGCAGTAATCGGCTAAGTTTGGCGTCAATAACGGATACGGCGGCTCCAGTGTCGATAAGGGCAGATGCGCGAACACCGTCCACAAACACGTCTAACACGTTCGATGGGCTTCTCTGAGGGCTTTCGCAGTTCGACAGCGTCGCAGCCCTTGCCTCGTGGACTGCGACGACTAGTTTTCCTGGTCACGTGGGACCGGACGTGGCCGCATCGGTGACAGTGATCGGCGTCGTGGTGACGGCGAACGGCGTGTAGATGGAGCTGAGCGAGACGACGGTGACATAGGCGGCGGTGAAGCGTAATACGGGCGGCTTGACTGGCTGGTGATGGTTGAGCCGACACGAGGCGGCTGCACGCGATTGCAATAGCGGGCAACATGACCGGCGCAACCGCACGCGAAGCAGATCGGGCGGTTGTCAGAAGTGCGCCATCGATTCGTCGGGGTAGGTCCCATCCATGACGCAGGACGCGGTGGACGAGGCGTCTGCTGATACGACTGCATGATGGGCTGCATCGGTGGCCCAGGTATGACGTCGGCAAACGCAGCCGGCACACTCGCTTCAAAGGCCTGAGGTCTGGCGACGGCTTCGGCGTAAGTAAGTGGGGCAGCCACAGAGATCGCTTGGGGTGACCTGGCTACAACTTGCGCGTAACTGAGCGGTGCAGGCGCCGGAGGGGGCTGGTGGTATTCCGGCATGACTTCCGCGATTTCCTGCTGAATAGCGCGGCGTAAGGGAGGCAGCAGCGTGGTCGATGGCTGTTCAACATGCTGCTGCTGAGGGAAGGCCAGTAGGGAGAACTGGCGGGCAATTTCCTCGCGCACAAAGGACTTGATCTCGGCTAGCAAGGCGGACTGATCAGAAATGGCCGACAAGCCAGCGAGATCGGCGTCACGTGATGCAGGTCGACGGGTCAGCAACCGCTGCCGGCGCAGCTCCTCGTAGCTTTGGCAGAGCGTGATCACCTCGGCCACAGTACGAGGGTTCTTGGCGAGCAGCATAGTGAAGGCGTCGTCGTCGATGCCTTTCATAACGTTGCGGATCTTGTCAGACTCAGGCATAGCTGCGTCGGCTTTCTTGCACAGGTCCAGGACGTCTTCTATGTAGCTCGTAAAGGACTCACCGGTCTGCTGAGCTCGTTCACGTAAACGTTGTTCGGCTTGCAGTTTACGAAGGGCAGGGCGGCCAAACACGTCGATGATGGCGGTCTTGAAAGCAGACCACGTGGGGAAATCGGTGGCGTGGTTGTTGTACCACAGGCCCGCCACACCCGCGAGGTAGAAAACCAAGTTGCTGAGTTTGCCTGCCTCGTCCCATTTATTGGGTACGCTCACACGCTCGTACATCGCAAGCCAGTCCTCAACGTCGGTCCCATCCGCGCCGGTGAAGATAGGGGGGTCGCGGATGCGGGGGACACCGGGGCAGGAGGTCGTTGTTTGAGGAGGCGTTTGCTGAGCAGCGTCTTGAGGCCTGGTAGTTGGTAGGGTACGGGATCGTAGCTCCAGGGGCATCGAATGGGAGCACAGCACTCTCCACCAATTTGTTGAGGTGTTTATTAGACGGCAGTCGGCGACGATGCTCAATGGCGACAGTCAAGCAAGAACACGAGCTCAGAGCGCGAGCGGGAAGAGCCCAAGAGGACGACCCACTAGAAGGATATAGAGAGCGCAACCCCTTACTCAACTCAAAGGCTTCGCTACATTATGATTATTATTATTATTGTAGCGAAGCCTGTATTGAGTAATGGGTTGCGCTATCTATAGCCTTCTAGTGGGTCGTCGCCTTTGGCTCTTCGCGCTCGCGCTCTTGAGTCCGTGTTTGTGCCTTGACTGTCGCCATTGCATATCGTCGCCGACTACCGTCCAATAAACGCCTCAACAAATTGGTGGAGAGTGCTGTGCTCCTATTCGATGCCCCTGGAGCTGAGATCCCGTACCCTACCAACTACCATGCCTCAAGACGCTGCTCAGCAAACGTCTCCTTCCACAACGACCGCATGCCCCGGTGTCCCCCGCATCCGCGACCCTCCTATCTTCACCGGCGCGGATGGAACCGATGTTGAGGACTGGCTTGCGATGTACGAGCGTGTGAGCGTACCAAACAAATGGGACGAGGCAGGCAAACTCAGCAACCTGGTTTTCTACCTCGCGGGTGTGGCGGGCCTGTGGTACAACAACCACACCACCGAGTTCCCCACGTGGTCTGCTTTCAAGACCGCCATCATCGATGTGTTTGGCCGCCCTGCCGTTCGTAAACTGCAAGCCGAACAACGTTTACGTGAACGAGCTCAGCAGACCGGTGAGTCCTTTACGAGCTACATTGAAGACGTCCTGGACTTGTGCAAGAAGGCTGACGCGGCCATGCCTGAGTCTGACAAGATCCGCCACGTTCTGAAAGGCATCGACGACGATGCCTTCACTATGCTGCTCGCCAAGAACCCTCGTACTGTGGCCGAGGTGATTACGCTCTGCCAAAGCTACGAGGAGCTGCGCCGGCAGCGACTGCTGACCCGTCGACCTCCATCACGCGACGCCGATCTCGCAGGCTTGTCGGCCATTTCTGATCAGTCCGCCTTGCTCGCCGAGATCAAGTCATTCGTGCGCGAGGAAATTGCCCGCCAGTTCTCCCTACTGGCCTTCCCTCGCCCGCAGCATGTTGAACAGCCGTCGACCACGCTGCTGGCTCCCTTACGCCGCGCTATTCAGCAGGAAATCGCGGAGGTCATGCCGCAATACCACCAGCCCCCTCCGGCACCTGCGCCGCTCAGTTACGCGCAGGTTGTAGCCAGGCCACCCCAAGCGATTCCTGTGGCTGCCCCACTTACTTACGCCGAAGCCGTCGCCAGACCTCAAGCCTTTGAAGCGAGTGGGCCGGCTGCGTTTGCCGACGCCATACCTAGGCCACCGATGCAGCCCATCATGCAGTCGTATCAGCAGACGCCTCGTCCACCGCGTCCTGCTCCATGGATAGGACCTACCCCGGCGAACCGATGGCGCACTTCTGACAACCGCCCGATCTGCTTCGCGTGTGGTTGCGCCGGTCATGTCGCCCGCTATTGCAATCGCGTGCAGCCGCCTCGTGTAGCCTCAGCCATCCCCAGCCAGTCAAGCCGCCCGTATTACGATTCACCGCCGCCTATGTCACCGTCGTCTCGCCCAGCTCCATCTACCCACCGTTCGCCGTCACCACGACGCCGATCACTGTCACCGATGCGGCCACGGCCGGTCACACGTGACCAGGAAAACTAGTCGTCGCAGTCCACGAGGCAAGGGCTGCGACGCTATCGAACTGCGAAAGCCCTCAGCGAAGCCCATCAAACGTGTTAGACGTGTTTGTGGACGGTGTGCGCGCATCTGCCCTTATTGACACTGGAGCCGCCGTATTCGTTATTGACGCCAAACTTAGCCGACTACTGCGAAAAGTGACGACGCCACTTCCCGGGCTCTCCCTCCGTACAGCAAGCGCCCAAAATATTCACCCTACAGCGGTGTGCACAGCCCACGTCATGATTAAGGATGCTCTGTACGCCGTCGAATTGATTATAATTCCAGCATGCTCTCACGACGTCATCCGAGGATGGGATTTTCTCTCCCACCACGACGCCGTGATTCATTGCGCACCCGCCGAAATAGAGCTCTCACCATTCTCTGATCTGACGCCGGCTGACAGTCCATCGTCTGTGAGCAAGGTACTCGTCAAAGACGACACCAAACTGCCTGCATACTCGTCAAAGGCCGTGTCCGTCTACTGCGCCAGTCTCTCCGACACCGTCGCCCTCCTCTCGCCATCCGACCGTGTTTGCACGAGGAAAGGCTTGCTGGTGCCCTTCGCGACCGTGCAAGTCACTCAAGGCAGCACGTCAATTTTTGTTATCAACCCATCTCCGTACAGTGTTACGTTGGTGCTAGGAGAATGCCTCGGCAGCGTGGAACCCCTCGAAGACGCACAAGTTATGGACGAACCAGATGGCACGCACTGCCCCAGTTCCGGCACGCTCAGTTCTGTTACCACGTCTGGTTCATCGCCCGCTGATGTATTTGCTTCTTCCATTGCTGACAACCTTACGCCGGACCAGCGTTCCCAGCTTCTAGACCTCTTGGAAGAATTTCGCGCTTCTTTCGATTTTGCTCAAACTTCTCTCGGCCGCACGTCCACCGTTACGCATCGCATCGACACTGGCGCCCAACCACCACTGCGGCAACGTCCATATCGCGTATCTCCCACAGAACGCCGCGTAATCAACGAGCAAGTCGACGACATGCTTCGACGCGATGTTATTCGACCATCTAACAGCCCCTGGGCGTCTCCTGTCGTACTTGTTGGGAAGAAGGACTGTTCTGTGCGGTTCTGTGTGGACTACCGACGACTCAATAAGATCACTCGCAAGGACGTTTATCCGCTGCCGCGAATCGACGACGCGATTGACAGCCTACAAGGAGCCGAATTCTTTTCGTCTATCGATTTGCGCTCAGGGTACTGGCAGGTACCTATGGCTGATGACGCTCGACCGAAGACCGCCTTTGTCACGCCCGACGGCTTGTACGAATTCAACGTCATGCCGTTTGGGCTGTGTAATGCGCCCGCCACCTTCGAGCGCATGATGGATACTGTTCTGCGCAACCTGAAATGGCACACGTGCTTGTGCTACCTCGACGACGTCGTCGTTTTCGCTCCAGATTTCTCCACGCATCTTCAACGCCTCCGGCATGTGTTGACGCGTTTGAGCGACGCTGGTCTGCAACTGAATTTAAAGAATTGCCGATTTGCAGCACGGCAGCTGACAATACTCGGCTACGTCGTGTCCAAGGACGGAATTCTCCCCGATCCAGCCAAACTTCGGGCCGTGACCGAGTTCCCGAAACCTACGTCCGTCAAAGAACTGCGCAGTTTCGTAGGACTGTGTTCCTACTTTCGGCGCTTCATTCGAAACTTTGCGACTATCATATCACCGCTGACGAAGCTCCTCGGAAGTAACGGGACCCTCCATTCGTGGTCGTCGGAGTGCGACGACGCTTTCGCAAAGCTCCGTCGTTTGTTGACGTCGCCCCCCATACTACGCCACTACGACCCTACGGCCCCTACAGAGGTACACACAGACGCCAGCGGTGTTCGCCTTGGCGCTGTCCTTGCGCAGCGCAAACCAGGATTCCCTGAATATGTCGTGGCATATGCAAGTCGTACGCTTACTAAAGCCGAGACCAATTACACCGTCACCGAAAAGGAATGCCTGGCGATCATATGGGCCCTTACAAAGTTCCGACCCTATTTATATGACCGCCCATTTGATGTCATCACCGACCATCATGCACTATGCTGGTTGTCGTCATTGAAGGATCCCTCAGGCCGCCTCGCCCGCTGGGCACTTCGCCTACAGGACTACGATATTCGCGTGCTGTACCGCAACGGACGCCAGCATGCTGACGCCGACGCCCTCTCGCGCTCGCCCTTGCCTGACAACGATGCCCCCTGCTCGGTACCTAACAATGTTGTTTCTTCCATCGACGTTCACACCATCGCTACCGAACAACGCAAGGATAAATGGATCGCCTCGCTGATAGACTTGCTCACTGATCCGTCGACAACACCAATCACTCACGCGTTGCGTCGTCAAGCCCACCATTTCACCATTCGTGACGACCTACTGCACGGACGCAATTACAACGCCGACGGCCGCCAGTGGCTACTTGTGATACCCCGCAGTCTGCGTTCTGAAATATGCGAGTCTTTCCACTCTGATCCACAATGCGCGCACTCTGGGGTATCAAAAACTTACCACCGCATTCGACAACGATACTTCTGGCGAGGGATGTACCGCTACGTGCAGAAGTTCGTTCGCTCCTGCCTCGATTGCCAACGCCGAAAACCTTCAACGCACGTGTCACCCGCCGGTCTACAACCATTACCTTGCCCGAACCGTCCGTTCGGGCGCGTGGGCATCGACTTGTACGGACCACTTCCTCTGACATCGGCTGGTAACCGCTGGGCCATCGTCGCTGTTGACCACCTTACGCGATACGCCGAAACCGCCGCTCTCCCAGCGGCTACAGCGCGCGATGTTGCCTCCTTCCTGCTACACCGATTCATGCTGCGTCACGGTCCACCCCAGGAGCTTCTCAGCGATCGAGGCCGTGTCTTCTTGTCTGAAGTCGTCGAAGCAATTCTAAAAGAGTGCCGTGCTGTTCACCGCAAAACTACTGCTTACCACCCGCAGACGAATGGGCTCACCGAACGCTTTAACCGCACGCTCGGCGACATGCTCTCAATGTACGTCGCCGCCGATCACACAAATTGGGATGCCATTCTGCCCTTCGTCACCTACGCCTATAATACCGCCCCTCAAAGCACAACTGGTCTTTCACCCTTCTTCCTATTGTACGGAAGGCACCCGTCGCACACCATCGACACGATACTCCCATACAAGCCGGATTCAACTGAGTGTGCGCCGATATCTGACACAGCCAGGCTTGCGGAAGAGTGCCGCGTGCTTGCCAAGACGTTTACAACGCAGGAACAAGAGCGGCAGAAGAGCATTCGCGGTGGAACCACCACTTCTGAGTCCACGTTCCTCCCTGGAGCGCTCGTATGGCTCTCGGTCCCTACTACTGCAACTGGCCTCTCTAAAATCTACTGCCGAAATACGAAGGCCCCTACCGGGTCGTCGAGCGTACATCCCCGGTCAACTACGTGATCGAACCCATCGAACCATCTTCGGACATGCGCCGTCGAGGGCGCGACATCGTCAACGTGGAGCGTCCCAAGGCCTACTATGACCCACTCATAGTGACGAGCTGTTAGGTCGCCAGACGGCTCCCTTTTCGTACCCGGGGAAATTGTAGCGAAGCCTGTATTGAGTAATGGGTTGCGCTATCTATAGCCTTCTAGTGGGTCGTCGCCTATGGCTCTTCGCGCTCGCGCTCTTGAGTCCGTGTTTGTGCCTTGACTGTCGCCATTGCATATCGTCGCCGACTACCGTCCAATAAACGCCTCAACATTATTATTATTGTATCGTTGTTGTTGTCGTTGTTATTTAGGAGCGACGACACATTTCCTAGAGTTATTGCTACACAATTATGACGTCACAAGCTCGATCTTTCTATACATATGCTGCAGTACGTAATGTAAATAGCGAACAGCAGCGTCGGTATTTCGAATCTAAAATTACTATAAAAATTAAGATACTGAACTGTTTTTCAATCGCCGTAGCGTCGTCTTTTCATGAGTCAGAAGCCTCTCACACACCTTCAATGCAACTTCCGAAATGTATGCTAGCTCTCTATTTAAGCCATTTCCAGTGACCTGTGAGTAAATCAAGCATGTCTCAAGTGACCTGTGAGTAAATCAAGCATGTCTGAATCAGTCGTTGAGGCGGCCGCATGTGAGAGAATAGGAATGCCTCGTAAAATGCGAGATTTGCAGTCTACAATGGGCCATTTCTATGCAAAGCAGGCTTCGTCAAAACATTTCGAGCTGTTTCGGCTAGTGTGATGGCTAATAAACGGGCAGGTGTTGCAAAGTATCGCCTAGATTTTTACTTTGACGGCAGGTCTGCTTGTTGGTGCCCATGCGGGATAACATTGTTGCTAATTCATTGAGAAGAAGCAAATTCAATGAGGAGGTAAATATTAAGCAAATTCAGTCAATGCACACAAGACCAGACATATAGTATGAATGGGCGAAGCGCTGTTATTAAATGTGTGCACAAATCAGAGAAATATTCCGCTCTTTTCGAAATCTATCTAGGGGCCAATCTCTTTTTCGGATAAACCGATTAATTTTACACTGAAATCAGAGCTTACATCACCGAAATCTTTTATATGCTTGCATTCTTCGTATTTGCGTTTATTAACGTTTCATGAAGATGGCACGTCTGTGAAGCCATTAGAGCGAGATGCAACGATTGAAAAGAGCGAATAACACATGCCTCAGTAATTAGTGAACTGCACGTGCGCTGTGGTTGTGGCTGCAGAGACAACGGATATGTTGGCCGCGCAGTGAGGTATACGCATTACTTATTTTGGGGTAGAAAAGAAAAAAAATAATAAAGTGCCCCGGCCCAGTGAGGTATACACAGTCAGAGGGAAGACATGAGCCAGGTGGGCGTAGCAGCGGCGTTTCTCTGAGCGCCACCTATGCGTGGTGACGAGAATGTGAACTCGCGCATGGTCTGTGAGCGTGGCAGAGTGCCGATCCGCGTCGTCTGCTACGGGGCTCTGCTACCACATGTAGGCATATCTTCGTTGCTTGACGTGCGCAGTTGCTTGGGAACCTTGTACATCTTTTGCTTAGAAAAATTGTTTTAAAGCCGTTCATTGCTAGCGCGGGTAAGCCTCGAGATTTGTAAGCCAAATTCAGCGTTGACGGAGCCCTCGCACTGAACACAGCCTAGCCTAGGAACTTCAGAGGGGTGTCTTGCTGGGCGAGTCGGTGCGATAACATCATTAAACGCAGCGCAAAATACATGGACACAGAAAAGGAGCACACTAGCCTAGGAACGCGTGCAGTCAATGTATATACATTATCTGCATCATTATGCACAACCTTAGACGTCGAGCATGCCTATAGCGGGCTAGCATTTCTGAAAATAAATGCGTAGAATGACAACCGTGATGAAGATTTTGACTTTATCTTGCTGTTTGTGACATCTCACATAATTATAGATCAGCTGCCGTGTCCGCCAGTACCGGACAAAGGCAGCCCCGGTTCGCGGCATGCAGCGCCTCCAGCAACTACTGCGACGAGTGGCAATTCAGGGAAGCGCCATTAAAACTTTCATGACTTGCGACACGGTCCCGATGGCCACATGCGCAATGTGGAACTGCCAGATAACGAGAAGCTCGAGGCAGATCACGACAGAGCCTTCCAGCCGCGGCAACTGCGGTGGTAGCTTAAGGTGTTGTACTGTTCATCTTGAGGACGGAGGTTTGATTCCCGCCACCGCTGCCACATTTAGATGAGGGCGAATTGTAAAACCACCGGTGTACCAACGGGCGGATCCAGAGCGAAGTCCGGATGTCCTAATCATAATTCCTGAGATTCCAGCATAAATCTTTGACTTTAGCAATAATTTCATGCATGATGACGTAGTGTTCACGCTGTAGAAAAAATAATTCTCTCTCCATGCGTCTTGCATGACTTTTCTTGAAATGACTAAAAGTTGCGAGAATGAGAATGAGTCTACGCCATGATGAGCGCACTCAAAATCTCAGTTACTGCATTGAAGCATAAAATGAAGCGATTTTCGCAAAACTTTCGTGATGGCGAATCCAGAGTCGCTGTTCTTACCTAAGCCTAAAAAAAGACACAAGCAGTTCGTCGGATATCCTAGAAGGCTTGTTTGTTAGGCGAGTTGGTGCGATATTCTAAATAGAGCACTCTGTGTAAAAGGCACAAGAGGCAAAAGTGGCAACGCAAGCGCGCACTAACAGCTGTTGTTAGTGAGCGTCTCTTGTGTCCTGCTGTTTTCAGTGCTCACTTGAAATGCCGAATATCCGATATTTTATGTTGATGAGTGTAGAGCGCCCTCGATGCGCAGCGTTTTCGATTCCTGGTCACTTCCAATTGGTTAAAAGTCGAGTTCAGCAATGGGTGATCTGCAAAATGAGGGCCCATGCAACAGTTCTTGCTGAGCCCCAACTAGGAATCGAAAAGCATCTTTTTTGTGTGTGCGCGAGAGGCCTGCTTGACTGACAGGTTAAAAACGTGTAGTTTTTCGTATTTATGTTATGACCGACCATTGACCCTTACGCCCACTTAGGCCACTGCGCCATCCTCCTCATTAATCTTCATTACCTCCGTAATCAAAGTGCAATATTAAATTTTCGGAGCGGAAAACACGCTCTGACTGCTAGGTTTTAGCACATTTACTCGAACACCGGCGGCAGCGACGTCACTAGATATTGGTATTTTGCTCAAATCGAGGAGACAAGAAAGTAGCCAAAAAGGAGTCAAGTAGTCAAGACTATTTTTTAGGGGTGAAGCACTTTAGGGCCGGGCATTGTACCCCCCGCGTCTAGCGTAGCTCTGGCTTACACGGAGTTCGCTAGAGGCGCTGCGGTAGCAGCGCTCGCGCCCGGCGCGTGCTCTGGTTTGAATGGAGACCGCTAGGAGCACGTTATGCTCTCAGATGCATTTCGTATGACCATAAACATCCAACAACAACCAGGGGGACGTGTATTGACCTCGTCTTCGCTAACTTCATATTACATCCCATTCAAGAACCCCTGGCTCTTCATTTCACCGTTCACAAGGCGGTCCTAATGGAGGGGAAACGAAATCCGCATCTCAACAGCATATACGCCTTATGACATCAATAAAACAACATTGTATATACTGTACACACGTGTTTGTCACGCATTTGCGTGCTCGAGTGGGCAATGTACGGGGGATTCACGGTTACCCGAATGATCCCCGGTCCTTCGCCAACTCATCATCATTCACTTCGTGGATATGCGTGAATTTTTTATGCCGCCACTGGCCTAAAAAAAAGTAGCCAAATTGGCGCAAGGTAGCCAAACCTGGCAACCCCGGGTTGTTCTATACCCTGTAACTTCCTTATTACAGCCCTTATTCACAAAATTCTTGCGGTAGCATGTTCACACCGTACAAGTGCGCAGTTATCGCTTCATGACACATTTTGGACTGCGGGGTTGTTTACTGGCACGCATGCGTGCGTGGTCAGGTTATGACTGTGCGTTTTACGTAGGAACAAACACGAGAAGTAATACTTCCAATACTTGGCATCAAGGCTGTAGCTTAAAAAATGATCACATATAGTCCATCTCAGAAGTTCCCTTCAACCCTGTGAAGGCTACAGGGCCCCTTAGCCAATAGGACGGGCGATTAGCCCCTCCGCATGTATTCATCCGCGTCGCGCCGTCTGCTCAGCCATAGAGTTTCCTACTAGAGGGAACTCTGGCGCTAGTGTCTATGGGAGCTGCAATGCATCGCGCTTCAGCCAGCATGGGAATCATGGGTAGTACACGGATTTGTCTAAACTTCGTTCTTTCGGCTCCGTTGGGCTCCGCGTCGCCTGCATCCGCTTTGTCGCAAAACGAAGTTCAGCAAAAATCAGCAGTTTCACTTCACCACTCTAACTTCTTTAGGCTCACCGATTCAAATCTGGTCACGAAGTTCACAACGATCCATTCTTTTATCCGAAAGAAAACCAAAACATAGCAATAAACAAAGCCACAAGTGCGTTCGAAGCCCACAAGCACGAAGACTAGGCAAATCCGTGTACTACCCATCATTCCCATGGTGGCTGAACGATCGCAGCGTTCCCTCTAGGTCATTTTAGGAAACTCTATGTGCTCAGCCACGGCCGGTCTGGAGGAGCGCGCTCGCTCCTTCCTTTGCTCAGCGTCTCCTTGGCGTCTGCTCGCACGCGTAGGGCGAGTAAAGCTAACAGACGGCATCGCTGAAAAAAAAAATGGCTGCACCCATCGGAGCTGGTGCCCGCCGCTTCGAATTTATCGAGTCGCCATCGTGCGCTGTGTGACCCGTAAGTGACGAACTGACGCTTGTGTTTGCTTCAGATGAATGTGCTAGTGCTGCGATAGCAATGTGTTCGCGACTATAATGAGCTAATTTCATGAACCGTTATCGAATTCTCGGCGCGTTAGGCTCAGCAGGCATGGCTAAACAAACAGCTGATTTCGCAAATAACGGCAAAATGCTCCTCATGCTTTGTCCTCAGCGTGAGATGGCATAGCGCGATGGCTCATTTCACCATTTATTTGCTGCTTCCAGCGCAGTGGGCGTACAGCAGGCGCAAGTTCGGGTCGAAGCGGGCGGTCGCATCTGCGTGGGTGCGGCCATGTTGCTTTGTAACCGCAGTTATCGGCGGTTACTGATACAGCATTTAAAGGCACACGACATCAATGCGAAAAAGAATAAACATATAACACATCGATGTGACGTAACGCGTGCCAACAAGTGAAAATGCCTCAACCCTCCCAACTGTAAGGCAGTTATATCAGGAACTATGTTTTGCTGCGCAAGTGGGTGCCTTCCCTACACCCGCAGCGTTGGTAGTGCTGAACGGTAGTGGTGAGATGGGGTATAGTTGCTTTGATCTCAGGTTAATGTGCACTAACATTTATTATTGCACTCAGTAACGCAGAGGGTGATGTAATGCGTGACACAGGAAATGGACTAACGCTGTATAAAGATAGGCCTCCATTTTTGAACGCAAAACTTTTGTTAACAGCAAAAAGACAGCTTGCCGAGCATAAAGCGGGGCAAACTCAGTCCAAGAGGACTGCCGATTGTTTGGTTAGAAGCATTTGCAGCACCCGTACTTGCCGTCTTTCTTGTCTTTATTTCTTGGGCACTTTGATTACATTAATTAGGCAAACATAGACGAGTATCAGAATAATGAGAGACCAAAGAAAAAATGTTGAGTGAACCAGCGTGTACTTCTCGTACTCGGATAGATACAACTTTTGTCATTTCTCAAAACAGTCAGAGTTTACTCCAAAGCTTTTCGAAACGGGAAACTGACCACGTTTCGTAGACTAGCTTTCAGGACGTCCCGGCATTTAAAGTTCCTGGTTGTTGGTTCGCCAAGCCAGCTGCAGATTTCGGCACACAACTGTGGCTCATTTCCGGCGCCAGAGGGCGATTAAGACTCTGATAAGCGATAGAAACAATCTGGGCACGCCTAAGAGTCGTATACAACCGTTGAGGGGGGGGGGGGGGGGCGATAAACACGCTGCGTATTTCTCGTCGACCCGAAACTCGTTTCCCAGTCGCTTTCTTTTTCTCACGTTACGACGACGTCGCGGTATACGACTTGGAGTGTTGCTTCGCCAGAACTTGTTGCGCAACGAGCGACCTCGGCAATACAACAATGCAAGGACGTCGAATGGAAGGGAACGCATTCTGCCGTATACGTACACGGGGACCGGCGCTGCGTGCGGTGGGAGTTGTGACGGGAGTGAATTATACGGCTTGTATGTGCTTTCAGCTGCAGCGTAAGCGTGTAATACATATAATTCGCGGGGTGCACTGTAAGCATGTGTGTTTTTGAGTGTACACTCGAGGAGTCTGGCCCACATCCTGCCGAAAAACGCTGTTCGCGCCTGTTTTCGTGTCAACTGTATTCGAGTAGAGCGTCGAGTTCCCTTTCTTTTATTTCGTATAGGCGAAATAAGGAATGGGGATCCTTGAAACGCGAAGTGCTGCTGGCAGTCGTCAGCTCGAAGGACATCATTATGTTGTGCCACGAAAATCGACTGACTTGGCAGGTCGCAACAGGGAGGCAATAATAGACAAACAAACCAGCGAAGTAGTTCGGTATTAGGCAGAAACCTGTAATGATATCAGACAAAATTTTCTGTAGCAAAAAAAAGAAAGAAAAAAAAAAGAACGGTTTCTTTTTGTATGTGTCGCGACGTCCGGATAAACGAAACCATAGCTTAAACGAAACGCTGGGTTTAAGTACGTCAGTGCCTAAGCTGGACGGCTGCAAAAATTCTTAAATGCTGGATAGCGCAGATTCAACCCTGGACCAAGAAAGAAAGAACACTGAAGCACAGGAGAAGCTGTACTGACAACTAAGTTTTATTAAGAAAAACTTCCCTCCATATATACACAGCCGCGTTAGCACGCACAGACGCACTGCCCGTCACACTCACTCAGCAGGCATCAAGTTTGGAAAAAGAAGAGAAATAAATATTAAGAGCATCTCTCCAAGAACTGTTTTTCCTTGCTCTGTAACATAACAGACGTGCCACTGATACAGTTTCTCTCTAATGTAATAAGCTTCCATGATTTCTCTGGCAAGCACATTCCCACTTCTGCCCAGAATTCGAATACTAGTGAGCACTGGCTCACAGGCACAGATACCACAATGTATGGGTAAATGAAAAGCCAAATTATTATTAACAGATCACTCGTGTTCCCGTGCACGATCGTTGAGCAGGACTGAGAAGTGGGCCAGTTGGTTTGGATTCATAATTATGAAACGGCGCCACTAAGAACCACGGAGGAACACAAGCGCGCTCGTGTTTCGCGTCTTCCTCCACGATTTTGTTGTACTTCGTGGCGCCGTTTAGTAATTATGACTAGACCGTTGACGCATCGAGCAGTTTGTCCGATGTAGACCTTTCCACAAATGAGTGAGATATCGTACACGACACCTACGGCGCATCGAACGGTGGGCCGCGTGGTCCCGAAATGCGTGGGTATAGCCCAGCCAGTTTATGCGGCCCTGGAAAAAACAATATGAACATTGTACCTATCGGTCCCAATTTTTAAATTGTGCGACACTTTGTGCACATAGGGCATCACTTCCGGCCTTTTAGCTGCAAGAGCAGGTTCAAGCTTCTTCTTGCTCTTCAGTTTCTGAAGGAGGGTTTCGAACACAGCAGTCAAGCTCAAGCAGCGGAACGCAGCCGTCTGTAAGCGCTCAATCTGGCTATTAAAACTATTCTGAGCCAAGTAAACACAGGACTTTGCCAGCACCGATTCAAGGCATTGTGATGCAATAGCTCGCTTGACTACCTTATACTATGAACAGAATAGAAGGGTAAAATCTCTTTTTTAGCACGCGGGGAGTACTTGCAGCAAATGTGGAGCCGCTTGAAAAGCATTTTAATATCTAAAAATTCCTGAGGCGTCATTGTCAGGAACTTTATGGCTGAAGGCTAAGCCTTCTTCAGGTCGTCTGACAATTTTAAAATATCCTCAACAGCGCTGGCAGTGGGGTTAGTGTTTAAAATCACGAGAAAGTCGCCTACATATCTAAAAACTCGTAGGACCTTCTCGTACAAAATATTCTTCAAATCACGGTCAGTAAAAGCTAAAAGCACATTACGGAATACTGTGGCAACAGGCCAGCCGATAATAATTTCCTTTCGCTGGATGAATATCTCGCTGTGAAAAAGAAACATAAGCTGAGAATAGGCAGTACTCAAGTAAAACCACAAAATTGGTACGCCGTTTGAGCCCTACGCGGTTGCATTCTGAATACCGGAAAAGCATCGGTAAGCGCGCAGCTGTGGCTAAGGTGGCGCAAAATTAATTTCCGAAGGGTCACTGCATCAGTTGTATGGCTGCGTGTATGCCTTTTCGTACGCCTGCGTGTCACGTATTCACCGATGCGATCATTAACAGCGCGGCGCCCGCGTGCTCCGCTGTTCGCATTTGTTTCGATCTCACCTACGTCATAACCATCCTTGATTGCATCATGCGCGTCTCTAGTGTGATTTTATCAACACATAAATTACAAGCGCTTGAACATAAATGCAGACCGCGGAGCGCGTAAGTGCCGCGCAGTTCACATTTCGTTCATTGCGTTAGTACGCGTTCGTGAGTGCCTAGGCAAGTGAGAACTGGCACTACTTTTTTCCTGATCAGTTAGAGAAAAACGGTATGCTTCATTCGGGGCTGCAAAAGTGCAAAAGCGCACGCAATTCGTAAAACGTGTGTCATTCTACGCAAAATCGACACTGCACCGCCGCGGTGTCAGCCACGCTGGACCAAACACGGCGGCGCGCCGAACGGTCGCGGTACGTTCCCCGTTCCAGTGACATTTAACCACCGCTAGGGCGCCTCGATACCAGCGCCGATGTCAGCGCGGCGGAGGAGGCGGACAAGAGTTGCTGCATGTGCCACCTTTAGGTAGCACTACCTGAAGGTAGCATATACAGTAACCCTAACCACCACGGCAAAACAGCGCCATGTCTCGCACGGCGGCGAGTATGCCGAAATCGGCTGGGTTTGTCCCGGGGTGAAGCCTTGTGGCGAAAACAACTTACCAGGGTGATGCGAGCATCACAACTCTCAATACAATATGGCTCTCTCGGATGGCAACAATACACAACAACATGAGTGGGTTCTGTCCGAATATTTTTTTTAGCACAGTAATATGGAAACACTTCGAATACAACGATTCTTGATGATTTTTGTGTCTATTGCTTAATAATCACACCAGCGTGAAAGGACTAAGTGTAGATTCGAAAAAAGACATTTTGTATTTTTGGCCTCACTTTATCCTCACATTTTTCGCTGTACTTATTATAAGCAGTATAAACTACACCAATTCACTGTGCTTTCAGCGCTTTGAACTTTATTTATTTAGAATTGAAATACAAGTGATAAATTGCATGTGTTATATACAAATGCAGAAGGAGGTCTCAAAGTCGCGAGACTGTGAGTGAGACCTCCTATAAGATCATTCATCAGAGATACAACGCAATAGTAAACAGTGGAAGGATAGAAAAATTGAGCTATACAAAATGTACAGATAAGCACGAGATAGCGAACATAAGTTATATAAAATATGCAGAAAAGCACGAAAAAAAATTGCAATAACATTAACTCTGTATAATATCAAGTATTATGAATTTAATAAATGCGAACGCAAGCCTTTTTTAAACACTTAGATAGATCTATTTTTGATCTCCAAAGGTAAAGAATTCCACAAGGATACAGACGAAACTTTTATGGTAAACTTGTCATAATTAGTCCTGGGTTTGGGTAAAAGGAAGTTATTAGCCTTTTCAAAACGAGTCGATGACGCCTGAGGAAACTGACTTGAGTGTAGTAAAGGAATGGGAAGTTTTCCATTCACAGATTTGTAGATAAGAATGCCGAGAAAATATTTGCCCAGCTTCTGAACTGATAAAATTCCATGTGAACAAAATAAGGACGATGCATTGGACAAGCTACTGAACGTTATTATACTCAATGCTTGGTTTCGAAGATGTTGGATGGCTGATAAATGAGTAGCATACGTATTTCCCCATGATGAAATGCAATAGAATATGTTGCTGTGAAAGAAAGCGTAGTAAAGTGACAACAACATTTCGAAACGAAAGAAAGGGCGAACTTTTAGCAAGATTCGAATGGAATATGCGGCTTTCCGCGTAAGCTGTAATGCATGTGAATTAAATTTTAAATGTTCATTAAGTTCGACCCCGAGAAACATTGCACTAGAGGTAGAGCGAATTTGACTATCGCTTACGTAGACAGAGGGGTTCCTAGGTATAATTCGATTAGGTGACGAAAATACAACGAAGTTTGGCTTTTTAGCATTTATACTTAATTTATTCCTATTGAACCGTATAACGATATTTATCAGATCGGTATTTAGTGTAAACAACATCGAGTCAACCTCTTTATCTGTAGTTATTATAGTGGTGTCGTCCGCATATAGTATACAGGACGAATGTGCTAGACAATGAGGAAGATCGTTGATGTAAATTAAAAATAAAAGCGGGCCCAAGATTGAACCCTGTGGAACACCGATGTTGATGAATTTAGGGTTGGAAAAGGTACCGGACACATATACCAACTGTTGTCGATCACACAGATAGCTACGAATTAGTTCTAGTGGGACGCCAGATACACCAATTGACTCTACTTTCTGAAATAAAATGACGTGTGAAATAGAATCAAATGCTTTTGACAGGTCAAGAGAAACGCCTCCAACAACACAACCGCTGTCAATAGCAGATTTAATTTCGCCTGTTAGCGATATCATGGCTAGTTCAGTTGAGTAACCGGGCCTGAAACCAAACTGTTTATTAGAAAGAATGTGAGACTTATCTAGATAACACCTTAAACGTCCCGCAAAAAACTTTTCTATGACTTTACTGAAAAATGCGATAATTGCTATAGGCCGGTAATTGGAGATTAAACGCTTGTCGCCTATTTTAAAGACGCTTGTCGCTTCTGAATAAAGAAAGCTTCGCGTAAGTGGAACACGTTTTTCTATTGCTTCGAGTTCCGACTAAGCCGAGTGTTCTGTGCTATTATTCTGTCACATAAAATCTAGCGCTACAAATAATAAAATATGTGAGCCTAACATCCGGCATGTTGGGATACAATGTAAACTTAATCACAGCGACCATGCACTGTATTTTTGAAAGAATCATGTCATGCAATTATATGCAGGAATATGTGCAGACATTAAGTAACTGTTGTTGAGCAGCATTTTGAACCAGCCGTGAAAGATAAATGCAGCCTACGTGGTAAGACATGCAACTGGCATTAAAATAAAGCACGGAACTTCTCTGTGATGGAAAAGGGCACTTTTTGCTGTCCCCAATATTCTTTAATAATTCAGAAGTAGTCATCATCATTCTATGGAAGAAAAGTAACATAATTTGATCACATGACACAGAGAAAGTAAACGTTTATTGAAGAGTTACTAAAGGTGGGAAGGTTGATGGCAGGATGAAATCCTCAAAATTGTGCTCTTGTAGGATACGCCTGCGTAATGGCTCCATTGGTAATCTTCCATTTAGAAAAAAAGAAAATAAATTAGGTAATGCCGAAGCGATCTTCGAACTTTAAATATTTATCTGCTGTAAAATTAGCAAAGTGCTTGTACCGTGGCCACATCCTGACAATCAAAGAAGCGCAGTGAGCCATCTTCGAGATTTCTTAATGGACACAAATTTAATTTTCATTATTGCTCCCTTTGATAGTATTGTGTTATTAATGAACATATCTCATAGTCATGCCATGCAATTGCATAGAAAACTACCTGCACGGACTCTATCCGCGGTAGACCACCCTATATGTATTGGACTCTGCCTTTATACTCTGCTAATCCTTTATACGCCACTTTAGTTGCACATTGAATGCACATAACGAGAGACTCTATCAGCGCACGTCCCCGCCCAAGTGCCAAGAGAACTCTGTATGTTTCTTTATTATTTTTTATATTTTCCTTTAACATTTTTATGTCATTTCTCTCCTTTTCTTCTGTCTTTTCGCCCCCATTCCCCCTTTCCACGCAGAGTAGCAAGTCAGCGATTTGTATTCTCTGACTTTCAATAAACAGTTCTCTCCCTCTCTTTCTCGTATATGTACAGTGCTCGTCAAATGAAACCCGAACAGGGGCGTAGCCGAGGGGGGGGGGGGGGTTGGGGGGGTTCAAACCCCCCCGAAATTTTTCAGTTTTGCTTGCGCATATATACACGCACACATACAAACGCACGCGCACGAACATACATAAAGTATGCTTGAACCCCCCCCGAAAAAAATTTCTGGCTACGCCCCTGCCGGCAAGCCTTTGCATCGGTATAGTGCGCGCCGTCCTGTCATCACCATTGACAGGCGCGCGCATCCGGTTTGACCGCGCTGCGCATATGCGCGCCTGTCCATGGTGATAAGTGGATGGCGCTCACTATACCGAAGCGAAGGCTTGCCGGTGTTCGGGTTTCATTTGACGAGCACTGTACATAGTGCTTCTCGTTAATTTTCTCTTTTCTTAATCTTTTATTTGTTCTAGTTTGTCTTGTTTTTTCGTGTTTCTTAAATACCACTTTCATATTTATGGGATCGTCGCTCTAATGTAGCCTACCTTCCCATGTTTTTTTTTTTCATATATGAATAAAATAAAATTAATATCCTTCTAGATGTTAAGACATAATAGTATTTTGCAAAATACATAACCGCGTTATTGGTTTTTGTTGCACTCGAGAACTGACGCTGATATAAGTTTACATGTGATCTAAATATACAGGGTGTTTCAAGAAATGTGTCCAACCTTCTCAAAAAATCAGAAAAATGTGATATTTGCTCGGGGCTTTCAGAATTGCATTTTCTGTAGCGGCAAGAATCCTAAGGTAGTTAAGGACATCATTTAGGGCAGTAATTAAGAAAGTTAGTTTAATTAACTTTTTAATTAGTGGATTTGGGTGATTGTGTCAAATGGGAGAATTGAAGTTCTTCATGCGAGGAAACCATCCGAGCTTTGAGATTTCGAAAAAGCGTCCTCTAGTAATTGTTGTGGCGTAATGAAATTCAACGAAATGCAACGGCTTTCAACAGCGAAAGCCATCGAATTCGGTTGAATTTCATTACTTCGTAATTATTACCAGAGACCGCTTTTTCAAAATCTCAATGTTGGGATGGGTTTCTGGCACGAAGAACTTCAACTCCCCAATTTGACACAGTCACCTAACTCCACTAATTAAAAAGTTAATTAACTTAACTTTCTTAATTACTGTCTCAAGTGATGTCTCTAACCATATTAAGATGCCTAGCGCTACAGAAAAATGACATTCACTCATTTTGGACGTCTCAGAAGAACATGGCAGTTGCGTTCTTCCATGTTTCTGTTTAGGCTTCGCCATTGAATTTGGTTGAATTTCATTACTTCGTAATTATTACTAGATGTCACTTTTTCGAAATATCAAAGTTTGGTTGGGTTTCTGGCATGAAGAACATCAGTTCTCCCATTTGACATAACCACCTAACTCCACTAATTAAAAAGTTAATTAATTTAACTTTTTTAATTACATTCCCAAATAATTTCTTTAAACATCTTAAAATCCCTGCCACAACAGAAAAACCAATTCTGTAGGCAGCAATCCAATATCGCATTATCCTGAGTTTTTGAGAAGGTTGGACACATTTCTTGAAACACCCTGTATAACACAGCATTTTATTCGCAAATTCTGGGACATTAACGGAATGTTGTTTCTATCAGATATAATAAATGATGGTTTTGTTCTGATTGTGCCAAAAAGCCATCGCATCCGTAATGACGATGGATGTCAACTTACTGGGTGGCGCCCCACGATGAGCGTCAGGCAAACGTAGAATATCATTTCCTTGAGTGTCGCGCGTCTTCGAAACATTCACTGCATCTATGGCCCACTCAAGTGCGGTTCTGATTTATGTAAAAACATGGAGAGAGGATGTGTGCGTGTTTGTGCGCTCACTTGCAGAGAGCACGCGTATATAATTAACTAGCGGGATCGTGGATGGCATTCGCGACGGACTTAGTAGCAATATAGCCTGGCTCTCTGAGGAGGGATAAAATGTTCAAGCACGTCAACAAGGAACAGCACTAACTTTGCTCGTAGTTATGCTGCTAATGCGGAATATCTTGTTAAGCGTGCAAATTTATTATCTAAAGAAGATGAAGCACCTCCGGTAAACGTTTTCACTGCAAGACAGAAATAAAAAGGACATTAAAAACGTCAGCTGCGTTGCTCTTTTGTATTGTTTGCTCCAAAGTTGAGTTCATATCTGCTGTATGAAACTGCATTAATTTGAGCAGTACTGCATGATTTGGACATCTTCAGCGGTGTTTCATATTGGTGGACGCCATGTATTTTACGTCTAGCGCATGTTTATTATTAGGCCTTTAAAGAAGCAATGCGAAAATGTCGTGATTAGCTAATTTTCTATTCATCATTCGTAACCACTTCTAGACTATGTCCATTGTTCACATTCGGATGTAACTTTCCAAGTGCCTCGCCTAATCGAAATGATCACAGCATTTTATATGTGATGTTGTGACGAGCAATTCCCAACACTGATGCCACGAGGTGTGATCTCGAGATTGCCTGTCCAACTTTTGTAGAAATGCTGCGTGCTGCTTTTTCGTCCCCTCCATTGCCCTATTCATAATGGTTTGTGTTGGTTTCTCCAGTGCTACTACTGGTACACTGTAAGACAACAAACTGCTTTGCGCCATGACCCTGACATTTCTAGCTCTTGTATTTGCCTTTTGTCTGATTTCTCTCCTTGATTAATTTCGTTCTTTTTATGTTACACTCCTGTACGACTGTTTCTTCGTTTCTATGTTTGCTTTTATTTTTTCTACTATTTGTGATCATAAGTACAGCCTTACTAATGCCTAGCGCTGCTGATGGTCACTTTGAGAATCGAACGAATGACTGAATTAATTAATTAATTAATTAATTAATTAATTAATTATTGACGCTATGTCACGCACAAGCATTCAGTTCTAGACGTGCTATATACGATGAAGCTATTCGCACTAATGCTACAACTTGGGTTAATGCCATTCCAGCGCGTTAATCCAGTAAGTTTGATAAGGGAACGAGATAGTAGATGCGTACTCCAATTTAGTGCGCACAAAGGTTTCATAAGCAAGCTTGGATGGTGGGAACAGTGAAAGAGATTTCCTCCTGAAAACAAGTGTTCGGGATGAGTCAGCGGTTATTTTTGCGACGTGATCATACTAGGTAACTGAGCTTGTTGCCTTCACACTAGGATACTGACACTATATATATCTGAAAGGAATCTACCTCTTCAATTACTGTTGAGTGAAAATGATACGTAAAGCTCACGTTTGAGCATTTGCGAGATACCTGCGTGAGTGTACACGTTGGCCCGTTTCTTGCATCTGCCGATGACACCACCATGTGGTTATTGCGTTAAGATCACTTTGCTGCAAAGATTGGTCATTATATTGAGATTGCACCTATATAGCCAATGATGACATCCGCGAAAACGTGGATACAGGAAGAGAGGCTGGATGGAAGATTGCTAATCAAGATAATAATTGGGAGAAGGCCAAGAAGTGAATCTTGCCACACATCGAACATTATTCAAATGAGAAAAGAGCGTCAAAACGCGTCTCACAGAGCCAAGAGAACAAGCACACAAGAAAAAGGCGCACACGGCAACGCTTTTAACGCGATAGCGTTACAGAGGTCTTTCGCAGAAATTCCAGTGTCGGCGTCGGCGTCGGCGTCGTTGGTTTTCCTAAAAATCGGGTTGTCGGTGAGGGAAAAATCGAGATAGATGCAAATAAAAACTGGGAGGACGCTTGAGCTTCGTTTTCAAGAGCCCCGTGCGCACAGCCTTCTCAGTTGCTAGCCCGGCTTCGGTTCTCGATGCATGCGTCGACCATGCCGTAAGGAAACGAACGACTGTGCGCGTTGCATTGGCCTTTTCGAACTATCCTATACTGCCTACTGCAAGTACAGTTGTTAAAGCGACAATAGTAAAGGCAAATATTAAGTCGACGTTGATTGTTGAAATAGCAGTCCACAAACCTCGTAGTGCTACCTTTATGCCAAGGGAATGCTTACTTTGAAATAAAATCATGTTTTAGTGGTCCGCATCGCGTTAGCGCCCTTCAAATCACCTGCCTGAAATCAGACTTTCATACGTCACTGCTGCCGTGCCCAACGTTGCCCTTTACTGCGCCCAAACTTTACTGCGCGGCCGCCGACACTATAGTAGCAGCAGAGCGAAAATAGCGGGACCCACAGCAGCACTGACGTTGTGCACCATTCGGGCATCCGGCAATATCACATGCATGCGGCATTTTGTCGAACTTTCTGTCAGAGCGACTTTCACGTGCGCGCAAAACACACGCGGCAGTACGCGATCCCGAAACTACCACTGAGACGCGACCGCCTGAGCGAAGCAGGGCGCCGGGCGAAGTTCGGCGAAAACGGAACCTTTGAACCACGCGCGCCGTTGCCCATGGCAACGCCACAGAGGTTCTTTTTCCATGAATCAAACGGAAACGAACAAACAGCATTTTATTACATCTTTTGATGCACGGAAGGTTCTTTTTTTATTGCTGCTAGTTTGATTACTAGTGATTTATTGTAGGCAGACCCTCATACGTCATCTGGAAAACTTCGGAAATGTCCCACTCGGGGCGTTCATCATGTGATACATTTAGCTTAATTTCTCGGTAAGTTTGGTACTGCTGTTGATAATATTGCCGTTTTAGAAGTTGTCATACATTGAGCTTTCACTCTGACATAAATTGTTATTTGCCTTTAGTGTCCCTTTAAGTGCCCACTACGCCATAATTCTTGCTTCTGCGATTCAGCGAAGGGCCTACTACGCATGAGTAAGACAACACGCGAATCTAAGCAGCTGCTCACCTCGTTGATGCTCTTGCAGCTGATGATGATTAAATATGTCTGAGCGCTTTGTAATGGGTGGGTCTTTAAAACCCGCTCATTGTGCAATTCACATGTTTTGACGCCTGGCGCGATTCTATGCTTCTGCTACGCAATATTACCTGCGTTAAGGAGACTCCTTCCACAACATGACATTCATATAATGTTTTTTCCCGAAGCAGTTTCAAGTAGTATCATCGCTCTGTGGTAGAACACCTGCTTGCCACGCAGACGGCATGGGTTCGATCTTTACTCGAACTGAAGACTTTTTATTATCTATTTTATTTGCAGCTTTCTCGATTTTTCGCTCACGGACAAGATGATAATTTTTCGCTCACAACCAACGACTCCGACACCGACGCCGGAAATTCTGCGAATCGAGCTCTTCAACGCTATCGCGTTAAAAAAATAATAAAAAAGTTCTGTCCGAGTGAGAATCGAACACAGGCCTTCTGCGTGGCAAGAAGCTGTTTTACCACGTAGCCACGTCAGTGCTTGAAATTGCTTCGTTAAAAAACGCTACAAGAATGTCATGTAACCGCAGCAGTCTCCTTAAGGCGTGCAATATTGCATGGCAGAATGGTAGAATCGCACCAGGCGTCAAAACATGCGAATTGCGCAAAGAGAGGTTGTTTTAAAGCGGCCCACCAGTACAAAGTGCGCAGCTGCGCATGGCACCATACGGGCGTGTAGTGGGTCCTTGACCAATTTCAAAAGGAAGAGTTATGGCGTAGTGGGCACTTAGCAATTGTACTTGCAGTAGACATTCTAGAATAGATTGAAACGGCCAACGTTATGTGCACAAAAGCTGCTTTCCTTGGGGCGCAGTTGATGGCGATGCGCACGGGGCCCGTTTACCCTATTGCATTCCACCCTTGAAAGCCTAGCTCAAGCGTCCTCCAAGTTTTTCGTGCGTGCTTCGCGTCTGCCTATAGGTTGGAACTTACATCTGCGTAGCCAGGCTTTACGTACAGCCGTTTTCGAGAATGCACGATTCATGACACTCGTGTCAAGCCGCGTCCGGAAAGGGCAATTCACAGAATTACGTCCGCAAAATAAATAAACAAACAGAGATATGGCACAACAGTGGGAGCAGCATATGCATCAAACGGCATCGCCAACGCGTTAAAACGTGCCACAGGACATTGTCGACGCTTGGTAAAGCAATCACGTTTTTTCATCTGTATTAAAGCACGCGATGGTGTCCTCCGAGAGGATTGGATAGGCATTTGAGTAAACACATCCCAAGAATAACAACAACAACAACAACAACAACAACAACAACAACAACAACAACAAACGAGCGGTTTTAATATTCCCGCATATTGAGCCACACATCCTACTCGGACGCAGCGCAGAGCGCGATATGTTACGCAAACTCCATTCACGGACGGCGGCAATCGGCACTCCGATCGTCGTTCCTTCCAATTCGCTTTCACCCGACGTCCTTGCCGCGTCGCCTTGGGCTATCGTTCTCCCACCCTTATCTCCTGCCTTGCACGCACTCGGAGTCCACAGATAAGGTAGACGCAACCTGTTACGCAACGCGCAACCTCGGCGCAAGAAACGAGAGATATGAGGAGAGAGATAGAAAGAAAGGGCGAGAACCAATCTCTTACTCTTTTCTCCTCCCACGGTCGTCGCATAAAGCCGTATTGGGCGATTAAAAAAAAACAAAAAAAACGAACGAAAAATGGAGATATATCTCGAGGAATGCTCTCTCGCGGCAAGAGTCAAGAACGTTGCGGCAAAAGTGAGGCGCTGGTTCGATCGAGGCGCGTGATTACAGGGCGCAAGAACTGCATATCCAGCCGAGCATCGAAACGCTCAGTTAACGGCTCGATAGTCGGCCGAAAGAAAACGTTACGAATTAAGGGGGACGCATATCTGGGCCGCCGGTCTCAGAAAATGGCCGAGCCATTCTCGAGTTGTTTACACGAAGCCCATTACAGAGAAGTCGACTGGAAGGGATCGAGTGAATGGGCGAGCTAGATCGCACGAAACGATAACTGCGATCCCCGTCTCTCGACTTAACGTGGGTGTGCAGGGGCGGCGGTATATAGGATAGCTCTTATTAAGGAGTTAAACTACATAACGAGTAGCTGATTGCTCCGTGCCGATAAACGGCTCTCGGCCTCGCTAACGAGCTCCAAAATACTTTGTTTTCGCCTGAACGGGCGTGTTATGGTCACTGAGTTCGGGATTTCGAGAAATCAGTGGTCATTGGAGCAGCTATGCAATACCAATGACGATAGCGAACAGAAATGGTATCCAGGGAACGTATAGGAAAATTGGTTCGTAGTTCGGAAATCGTTCCATATACCGCCTTCATGTTTTGTTCTTCTTTTCTTTTTTCTTTTGTGCGGAGAGCGCACGTTAAAAGCGCTGTTGTTATATCTCGACTGTTTTAGTGAATGACGTTGAGCGCCGCCGCTTAAGGAGATCGGACGAAACAGCAAATCCTCGTCAGAATAGACTGAGACCAATGCGTCTGCAAACGAGACCGTCTGACATAGAGGGCTTTAATACCTCATGACCTTTAAGTGTTGTAATAAGTCGCACAGGTTATTGTAAACAGAAAAAAAACAAGCAAAGAGAAAACTACGAAAGGAAAATAAAGAGGCAGGTCGTTCTAATCTTGTGAGGCCACTCGCGGCATTTGTTCCGTCTCCTTCGGAATAAATGTCACCGTCTTCAGATCCACGCAACGACCGTTCACCAGAGAGCACGTTTTCAATCTACCCCGCAGTGGCGAGTTACTTTATGGTTTTGTCGCTGTTCTCCGTCGTATCCGTGACCTTGCGAAATGTCGGAGGCCCGTGTAGTACCTAATGAAACCGACAGACAATGACGTCAGTGAAGGTATAGGGGGCACTTTTTGTAGTCTTTAACCCTATACCACCGAATACAATGGCTAAGGGCAGGCTCTGGAAAAATAATTTAGTTCTGTAATTATAGTATAAACATAAAGAAAGTGACGTGGACAACTTGCCGCCGGTAGGGACCGAAACTACAACCTTCAGACAACTTGTCCGATGCTCTATGAATTGAGCTACAGAGGCGGTCGTCCTCTTATATACTTCATTGGGTATTTCTGTGGATCCGTTCCGTTCTGTGAATCGGATCTGTTCGTGATCGCGGCTACTAGAGGTCCAAGTGCATTGAAGTGCGAGGTATAGTACAGCTGGTGGAAATTCTGGATGCCTCTTACGATGAAATCATCTATGATGTTTCCTGTCCTGGATGTGCCAGCGAGGTCGTTTGATGCCCTGTCCACATCGAAGCCGTTTTTCACGCAGTATAAGGACCAGGCGTTGCTGGGTCATGATAAATGAATGTTGAAGTCACCGGTAATAAGAGGCCTGGTTCTCTCGGCAGATTTATTGTAAGAAGCATTGGTCCCGGTTTTTGCGGAATCCACGTGATCTACGTTGCGAACTACGTGGACGAGTGGATGGTAGTTGAGAGTCTTCCAGGGGTGTTCTGTCTTCAGCTTCCTCGCTTACCTTGCGTCCGCCGCGGTGGTGTAGCGGTTACGGTGCGCGGCTGCTGACGCGAAGGTCGCGGGTTCGATCCCGGCCGTGGCGGTCGAATTTCGATGGAGGCTAGATGCCCGTGTTTTGTGCGATCACGGTACACGTTAAAGGATACCCGATGGTCAAAATTTCCGGAGCCCTTCGCTACGGCGTCTCTCATAATCATATCGTGGTTCTGGGACGTAAAACCCCAACAATTATTATTATTATCACTTTCCTTGCGTGTCAATGTGTGTGTTCGCGGTTACTGGGTTACTGTGGCACATATCCGCATAACGTGAACTATGGTATACGGGTATGTGCCACACGTGACTGAGAGAAAGTGTTTCATGACGTACGCGACAGGTATTTCGCGTTATTCACGTCATGACCAGTGCATCGTGTTCGTCATACAGTGATCCCCGGCTATGCCAATTTTGGTATATTACAAGATATGGAGACGACCAGGAGAGCGCCCAGACGTAAGCAGCTAGATAGATAGATAGATAGATAGATAGATAGATAGATAGATAGATAGATAGATAGATAGACACGTAGATAGAAACGGCCAAAGCGCCTGAGGTTCGCTAAGAAATGCTTCGCATTTAAAAGGAATTATAGGGATCCTGTAGTTATTGATGGCCGATTTATCACATTTCTTATAAATGGGTATTATGTTGCTTTTATTTAGTTCGGAGGGAAAGAAATAGCGCTTAAATATTAAGTTGACAATCTGGGCAAAAATGGAAGTGATGACTTGAGCAAAGCCCTCTATGTACGTTGCGGATATGTCGTGAAGTCCAGCGCTAGTTATATTAAGACTCGGGAACGTATTGTGAACCTGTGTTGGAGAGGTGAGGAAAAGATAAAAAGATTGCAATGGACGACAACATTCGGCAATGTATGATAGCGTTGTGCACTCTAAGAAAAAAAGGCATCTGTTGACTCTTCTCTACTACACATGTGACTCACCCATGTATAACTCTCTTTAGAGAGGCACATTGACTCTGCTTAGGGATGTATAACCCTCTTTAAAACGGCATGCTAACCTTCTTTTGGAGACTCGTGCGTCCCACGACTCTCCTAATGAGAGTCAACGCGACTCTCTAAAGAGAGTTATACATGGGAGAGTCACATGTGTAGTAGAGAAGAGTCAACAGATGCCTTTTTTTTCTTAGAGTGTAAGGCTAAAAAAATATTGACATTCGAGTATTGTACCGCAGAACCACGCTTGTTCTTTTTTTTTGTTGTTTATAACAGGGAAGGAAACCGTTGCACTTAGTGATATTATAAAAATTAATAATCAGGCTTTGAAATCAACGTTGTAAACCAGGCCCGTAGCCAGGAATTTTTTTCGGCGGGGGGGGGGGGGGGTACATTTTGAAAGCCTTGACTATTTGAGAAAAACGCCTATTTTTATGATTTATTTTGATAAAACACCATGTGTCATCAAAATTTCGGGGGGGGGCGCCTCCCCCCCCCTTCCTGGCTATGGGCCTGCTGTAAACATTAGCTACCTTGATGTGACAAAGGGCAGGACAATACCCTAAGACCTAATCTTTCTTACTGGTCTGCATAGTCTCTGGATAGCAAGACTGATTGAAAGAAATGCTGAGCCTCCGCGGTCAACAAAATAGATATTCCAGGAACAAGTGATTCAAGTGCACGGGATATATGAACGTTCTAGTGACGCTCTAGACTGGTTTTCTGGGTTTGATTTGTGTTAAAATATGCCTGATTATTATGGCCGCGCTGATTCTTGAAACTCATGTTCAAAAAGACCCTATTCAGGTGTCATGTCGGGCAAGGAATCGGGTTAACATAAGTAAATAGCGTGGCAGAAGAGTAAAATAACAACCAGTCACCAGACAATGCTAATTGCGCAACGAGTGTGTGGATTAATGCTTCCCACCAAGTGCAAAATGCTCAGTCATAATCCTTGATCGTCGTCAGCCACAAGCAGCATCAACATGCACATAATACCTCACAGATGTGTAGCGGATACCTAGGTTATCTACATAAATACAAATAATGGCGTAGTCGGTGCTGTATTACTTCACAAAAGTTATGATTTATGGCGTAGTCGATACCTTGCGGAAAAGCTTCAAACACAGTTGGCCTTGCCCCAACGCGAAGCTGCGTTCAGAATTCGCATTAGGCAGTATCGTAATCCAGAAGGGAGAACGTTTGGGCGTGTTGGTTATTCATCGTTCATCAGCAACCATAGCGCAACGGGTTGATAGTGAGCGCTTGTCCTGGTCACTTCCTTGTCCCGTGTTCTTTGTTGCGCTATGGTTGCTGATGAGTATCGTAATCGTTGGCGAATTTTTTTCATCACTCGTGTTGACGCCAACGCCGGTCTCTCGCGAAATCTCGAAGATGCCGACGGTCAATTTTCGTGCGTGACGAGGCATCACCTTAATAACTTTTTTTTTTGTCAAAGACCCATTTGTAAAAGCTGGTATCTGAAGCAGCGCCCGCGCGATAAAAAACTAAACGCTACGAGGAAGTGGTCAGTAATATTGGCACGGATGACAAAAGCCACATGAGGAGTAAGCTGATTTGCTAAGGCGTGGTCAAAGGAAGTACTAGAAATGTTGCCAACACAGCGAGCTGGATCGTTCGAGAGCGAATCAAGACCATATCAAAGAAAAGTAGGTTTATTTCTGCTGGTGCGCTTGCTTCATCTTGGAATACACTCTGTTACTCTTAATGCTCACCGGTTGGAAAGTTAGGTGGCCTGATGTGATTGAGAAGTCTGCAGGGATAACGAGGCCGTACCAAGAAGAGGACTGGGATAATCGGATAAACATAGGAGAGGCTTACAAGAACTAAAATTTGGGCTAGTTTGCTGGATTTCGTACTTAAACAAGAAGCGCAAAAGACAGGGACACAAGAAGGAACAGAAAGATGGGAGAGTCCTTTGTGCTGCAGTGGGCGTAGTCAGGCTGATGTTGTTGATGATGATGATTGTTGTTGAGGAAAATTTGGTGCCGCTCACTCGCTACTACGGGACAAGCAGATACACACTAATGTCTTACAGTCACATAGATAGATAGATAGATAGATAGATAGATAGATAGATAGATAGATAGATAGATAGATAGATAGATAGATAGATAGATAGATAGATAGATAGATAGATAGATAGTGTGCGCGGCGTCTTACCGAAAACTTTTTTCCGATCGATTCTTTATTGGAAGCGTTAGGAGAAATTGAACTGTCACGAAGCTGTTGTTGAGCCAGTGTGGCCAAAATTGAAAAAAATAAGAAGCTTTTAAATCTATAACATGGCATTGCCATTCTGGAACAGAGGTGTCGGAGCGAAATTATACCCCTTGAGCCCTGAATTATTAGATACGAAGCAGCTCTTTGACTAGCTTGTGTAACGCTGTCCCTCCGTCCGCACAAACGCGAGGCAACGTGCTTCCCTCGGCGCAGGTGTTGGAGCGGTGCCAAGTATGTCACACCGCAGCTGGGCGTTGACGTCACGCTCCCCTCGCACGCTTCCCTCGCAGGTGCGCGCGTACGTCACTTTCTCCCTCACCCACCGGAGCGCCCGCAGCTGCCGGCTCCAACGCCCGCTCGCCTCCCGTGTCTGCGTTTCAAATAAACGTTTACACCAGTAAACGCTACACCGAATTTCGCTTCAAACGAATCTTCTAGCGCTCACCGCAGCACCCGCGTTAGCACCGTTCAACCCGTGACGCCACCCGTGCGCAACGCTGCTGCTTCGCATCCCATCAGGGTTCCCTTCGGGGAGATGGTCCAATTTTTTTTCACGGACACTGTCTTTATTGTCGGTATTGGGAAGGCCGCTAGGGAGCCACGCCAAGCGGACGCGCTTCGCATGGGCTCTACGTTTTAGGGGCGAAGCTCCTTAAGGCGGCACCCGTTCGCCCCTCGTAGTCGTAGTCGTAGTGCGTAACCAGTCTTACGCTTTGACCTCCAAGGTGGTGCCGGTGGGAGATTTTTCCTGTGCGTTGTTGAACGATAAAAAATTCGCAGCGTGCGCGTTAACTAAAAGCCGAATTCTTCTGTCTCTCATTCCCCATTAGCAGCCATTGGCATGTTCCAGTAGGAAACGTTAGTAGAAGTAGAAGTGTAAATGTTAGCTAAAAGCCGACTTCTTCTGTCTCTCATTCCCATTAGCAGCCATTGTTTACCTCCAAGGTAGTGCCTGGTGAGATTTCCCCTGTGCGTGATTAAACAATAAAAATTTTGTTCAAAACGCCGTTGATTGATGAAATAAACCAACGAAAGACGCCAGATGTTTTGTAAAAGCAAAACGAAAGAACGCCAGATGTTTCTAAAGCAAAACGAAAAAACGCCAGCTGCTTAACGAAAGACGCCAGATTTTTCTAAAGCAATGGTTTTCTAAACAATGAAAATTCACAGCGTACATGTAAAATTAAAGTGAGCTGCAAGTCGTCACAACTCATCGAACCTTTAGTATAAACGCGCCCGATCTCACGTCGGTGATGATGTACTGGGCAGAATTCACGGAAGATTCACGGTTTACCGATGAACCTCCGCAGCTTCGCCCACTCATCATCATTCACTCCGTGGATATGCTGTGATTTTTTCGATCTCCAGCGACCGGCAGTTGCAAAGTGTCGGGAAACAAACCTTCACCATCAGCACGGGAAGTCGTCCCGCACCCTCTGAACCCGTTCTTTCGGCAAGTCCAACCATATATCGCAACGCACTACCTTTGAAGTCTGGCTCACCGGTGGCCGCGCTAGGCCTAGCGCCGGCGTCGCCGGCGTCGCCAACATCGTCCACCACTCTGCAGACATGGAGGTGGTAGTGAATGGGACCGACGTGTCCCCCAAAGAACTTGACCAACCCGGTTGGATGGAAGCCCACAAGGCCCTTGGGCGTGGAAGAACTACCAAGAAGGCTGCCGCCGGAGCTTTCATGGACGCTAGCGCAACATCTAAACAAACCGACGCGTCGCAAACGGCGTCGCAAACAGCGTCGCAAAAATCCATCGTTGAAAAGAGCGGAGCGTCTAAACCAGGTGAGCCGCGCAGGCCGCGTCGGCGTGCACCTCCGCCGCAGATGCCTGCCAATGACTACAAAATCTTCGTTCGGCCCCGCGACGGACTGAACCTCAGCGTCTGTAGTGAAGCTGAAATCGCTGACTGCATCAGGAAAACTCTACGTTTCCCAGACACCACGACCATCACAGATGTGGTGCAGGTAAATCGTGCGCAGAACTTGGTGCTGATTTCTACACCGGCCGCGAAGGATGAGCAAAGACCTACAGTAGCTTGTCAGAGATTCTGCTCCATGGCAAATCCTACAAGGTGAGTCCCTACGTCACTGCTCCAGATGATTCTGCGAAAGGGATTCTCCATGGCATCCCCGGATATGACACGCAAGCGGATATCATGGCCAGCTTGCAGAACAATACACCCAGGGTACTGCAAGCTCGGCGTTTGGGTACCACTAACTTTGTCATCATCGTCTTCGAGGGACCAATGGTCCCTCACTACGTGAAGTACAGGGGCACTCTTATGCGCTGCTTACTGTATAAGAAGAAAATTGAAGTCTGCAGCATATGTCGTGCCATAGGGCATCGCCAGGACATCTGCCCAACATCTGCTGTTAAACGGTGCCAGAAGTGTGGTCAGGACAATCCTCTGCAGGAAGACGAGTGTGAACCGAAGTGCGTGGTGTGTGGAGGCCCGCACATGGCGCGTTCGAAAGACTGTAGGAAACGTTTCGCGACGCCACCTATTATCCGGAGGCGACGGCTCGAACAACGAGTGTCACAGTCCCCTCAAGAGCCAACCCCGCACCAAGAAGGACACCCCCAGAGACCTAGCCGTTCCAAGGGACGAAAGCGACAAGAGCCGGGGGCTGCTCGGAGCAGGAGCCTCTCCTTCCCGCCGCTGCCGACCAAGCCGAGGTCCCAATCCCGACCCAGGAATAATCAGGTGGGCTGGGCTAGTGGGCCTCCCTTGCAGGCTGCTGTCGATGATAAGAAATTGCAAGCCCTGGAGGCGCAAATAGCACAGTTAAGTGAAATAATTTCAAGACAAGAGAAAGAGATAGTGCAGCTTAAACAATTACAGCGGTCTGACCAGCCGACCACCTAGGTCTTAGCTAATCCTAATGAGCCCTCATCGGCCAAAGAAGATAATAACCTGGATGATAACTCGCCTCCGCCTAAGCGTAAGGCTACTAAAGTGGACCGCACGACGCAGTTCGAAACGAGAGTCACTAATTTGGAAACCGAATTTGACAGTTTTCAAACAAGCTTAGCGCAACTAGTGGATACTGTACAAACATTAATCAATACGACGAACGCGCGGCTTGATAGCATGACTGCGCACATCGCCGAAGTTTCATGTCAGGGTGACTCGGCACAGCCTTTTAAAGCTACCAAGCCTAGTAAACCATACGACCGGCGGTCGACTACCTCAATACCTCGCCCTACACAGGCACCATCCCAATCTGCGCTCCCTTACCCAGCGCAGCTATACGGACTCCCCGCTCATGATGGAACGCAATAACTATACGATTTGGCAATGGAATTGCCGGGGGTTCCGCCGTAAACGGGGGAACCTCCAGCAATTCGTTGACACCAGGGATGCACCCGATATAATTGCCCTGCAAGAAGTAATGGGACAGGTGAAGCTAGCCGGCTACAAATCTTATAGCCCTGCAAACGTAATGTATAGCCCTAGTATATCCATATTAGTACGCCGCAACCTCCCAGTTCTGCAGCACCACTTTAATGAGGACATGGGTATAGCACATGTTTTCTTAGAACTCATCCCACGAAAACAAGGAGGGCACAGTCTTTTCATATTAAATTTATACAGCCCCCCAAAATGTCGAGCTCATCGCTTTGGCACACTGTTTGCCAAGGCACTGCAATTAGTGCAGCACAACAGCTTTATAATTGTGGGTGACTTTAATGCTGCCCACATATGCTGGGGATACCTAACATCTACACCCAAAGGCAAAGACCTATGGAATCAGGCGCAACAACACCGCCTTACTTTAACTACAGATCACAGCTATCCCACTCGTATTGGCACAAGTACAGCGAGGGACACTACCCCCGACCTTACCTTTGTTCGAAACATTCCACAATGGAAATGGAAAAACTTAAACGAAACCCTAGGTAGTGACCATTGCATAATCCAATCACATATACAAGCAGGCCCTGCTAAACCCACAAGTAGAAAATCTTTTCTCACGGACTGGGACAAATTCCGCGCATACAGAGAACAAACCGCACCAACTTGTATAGAAAATCTAGAGGAATGGACTGCGACACTGAATGGAGATGTCTCAGCTGTCACGAAGGAGGTTCCCGAATCCGCCGGAATTGAGGAGGTGGACTCCGATCTCCTCCATTTATGGCAGGCTCGCAGCAGTATTCAGAACAGATGGCGCAATCAGCGACTCAGTAAGAAACTTACACTTAGGATCGCACAGTTGGACGCACAAATCGCTGCGTATGCCGACAAGCTGACTTCCCAGAAGTGGAATCAAATTTGCGATAGTATGGAAGGACAGCTTAGCGTCGCTCGTACCTGGCAGGTCCTACGCTATCTTCTTGAACCGGCCACATGTAAATCGGCCCAACGAGAAAGGCTCCTTTGCTTAGTTCACCAGTTTCAGGGCAGTCATGATGAGTTGCTCCAAACCCTCCAGAAAACATACATAGCTTCCCACCCACCCCAAGCTCATCCAGACTACACTGGTCCCGATGCACCCACCATGGATGCTCCCATCCTGGAAGCGGAAGTAAGGGCAGCTACGCTTCAGTTGAAGGTAAAATCCGCTCCAGGAGCAGATAAAGTCACCAACAAATCTCTTCGCAATTTAGATGACACTTCCATTAAGGCTATCACGGAATACATGAACTCATGCTGGGAGAAGGGTGTGCTTCCACAACAATGGAAACATGCGAGGGTTATTTTTATACCCAAACCAGAAAAACCCCTACGTTTAGAAAACCTCCGCCCCATCTCGCTTACCTCCTGTCTAGGTAAATTAATGGAACATGTCGTACTTAATCGACTTAGCAGCTATGTGGAGGATAACAACCTGCTTCCTCCCACAATGATCGGTTTCCGCCCGGGACTGTCGACCCAGGACGCCATGCTGCGCATTCAGCATGACGTGCTAGATAGTATCTCTGCGGCGGGCACTAAGGCAATATTGGGACTGGACTTGACAAAAGCCTTCGACAACATCGCCCATTCTGCTATTCTTCAATCACTACATCAACTACGCGTGGGCCCGCGCATTTACTCTTTATGTCCGAGATTTTTTAAACAATAGGACAGCGGAGCTCAGCATTGGTGATCTCAGCTCGAAAACGCTTCTTTTAGGCAGCCGAGGTACTCCTCAGGGATCAGTTTTATCCCCTTTTCTTTTCAATTTGGCAATGAGAGGATTGCCACCTCTATTGTCCCAGATCCCAGATCTCAAACATAGCATCTATGCTGGTGACGTCACCCTTTGGGTCACCCGTGGAAACGACGCACACATCGAAGAAACCTTACTGCAGGCGGTACGAACAATTGAAGCCTATGTCCGACCTCGAGGGCTCGAATTCTCGCCGCAGAAATCCGAATTGCTCGTCATTCGGGAGCAGCGCGGGAGACGGGGTTCAAGCAGCCCCCCACCCAAGATCACAATCTTCGCAGGAGAGCAACCAATACCGGATGTCCCAACAATCAGGATCCTTGGACTTTTTATCCAAAACACAGGGCGCAATACTGAAACACTGAGCAGATTGCAAAATGCAACACTACAAACGCTCAGGCTAATAACTAGAATCACTAACAAGCACGCGGGTTTGAAGGAGTCCAACACTCTCCGGCTCGTTCAGGCCTTTGTGCTGAGCAGAATTACATACAGTTTGCCGTATCTGCGCTTAACGACAGCTGACAAGTCCAAGGTGGACACACTCTTACGGAAGGTGTACAAGGTAGCACTCGGCCTACCGATACGCACTTCCACGGAGAAGTTTTTCGCCCTGGGCCTCAACAATACGTTAGAGGAGATTGTAGAGGCCCACCTCACCGCGCAGTACGAGAGGTTATCGCGAACCCCAGCCGGTCGCTATACTCTCGCAGAAGCTGGCATCCGTTTCACACCTGCTTTATCTCCTAAAGTCAATATATCCTCCGATCAGAGAGCACATCTCAAAATTCTCCCCATACCTCGGAATATGAACCCCACCTATCACACTGAAAGGCGGCGGATGGAACGGGCCAAGGCCCTGCACAGCCGCTTTGAGAGAAATACGAAAACGGCGTGTGTTGACGCGGCCGAGCTCAATGGACACCAGGGTTTTTCAGTCGCCGTGGTGAACTATGCGGGGCAAGTCATATCGGGAGGATCAATCAAAACGACTAATCCAGAGGAGGCAGAGGAGGCGGCCATCGCCTTGGCCATAGCCAACACTGCTGCAACATACATAATCAGCGATTCGAAATCCGCTATTCGCAATTATACCAAAGGGCGCATTTCCGCAGTAGCTAACAAAATTTTGAACCAGAACACTAAACATCGCACTGTCCAAATTATATGGGCCCCAGCCCACTCCTCACTCCCTGGTAATGAAGCCGCCCACCGACAGGCTCGAGCTTTCGCCTCCCGAGCCCATGGCCCAAACCAGGTCGGAACGGGGAATGAGATAGAGGAAATTGGGTGGTCGACACGCGACCGTATGGTGACGTATCACGAAATTACGCAGTATTATCGATTGGCCAGACTTCAGTATCTCCCAGGGAACGAATCACTATCCAAACGACAGGAGCTTCTATGGAGGCAACTCCAGACGGGCTCGTTTCCGACGCCAATTCTCTACTCTTATATTTCTCCTACTATATTTACACCTGAGTGCAAGCTGTGCCGGGCCCCCCGGGCCGACCTTTTTCACATGCTTTGGGGCTGTCCCAGTAAACCTGTGCATCGTGGCCCACAGGGCTTGCAAATTACCACTACGCAGCAGTGGGAGGCCACACTGCTCAGCTCCGACCCTGCCGTGCAGGTCTGGATCACGGGGCGGGCAGAGGCAGCCGCCAAGGAGCAGAGGCTCCTGGCCGACTAACCGTCGTCGCCTCCCACAATCGAGGAAACCATTGGTTTTCATTAAAAAGGTTTTGTTCTCTCTCTCTCGGTATTGCCTAACTACAGCCTAAAAGCCACGAAAATAACGTATTCTGAGCGCCCCATCAGTATACAGTATGTCCCACGTAAGTTTAGCCAAGACTTGATGATTGAAAGGCGTGTCGGAGGCGAATTGGACCATGCGCGCACTGTTCATACTAACCTATAGTTAGTCAGGCTAGTGCGTTAGTGTCATGTGATGACGTCGCTATGACGTCACGTAACGTGACATCGCGTGTTGACGTCATCACATGACTTCGTCGCTTCGTCAAAGGTGGGCCGATCCCTGATGCACTACAAAAGTACGTTTGGTGCAGAAACCTTTCTTTTTGATGGGGGGGGGGGGGGGCGCTGAGAAAAGACAGAAGAAGGCTTTCGCGTTCGAGTAGTCTTAGGCGAATGCATAAGGGACCCCGTGACTTTTTACAGCGACGCTGTTTATGCGGACACTGTGCCATCGGCATCGTTGGCGTGGTTACGCTAAAGAAGGTCACGTAACCAGAGTGGGGAGGAGGGATCCTGATGAGACGAGGGGGAAGGAAGGGGGTGACGTGATGAAGCTTACGTGAAGCGGGGGATTCAAAGAGTGGGCTGAAAGAAGGAAGGGGCGGGGCTTATGTGATGAAGCTTACGCAAGGCGGCCGATTCAAATGAAACAGTGGATTGAGAGGGGAGCTGTTGCCTCTGAAATGGCAGAAGGTAGACTGTGGGTGACGGGAAATGACTTAGGAGAAATAGAGAAGAATCTAGGGCAACCCACGCCGACCAGAGCCCTCGACTGGAACTAAAGGCCTGATCTTTCTTGAATACAGAAACAACAAAGAAATGGCTTAGAAGTAACTGGCCAAAGTGAAAGAAGAGACTTAAAAGAGACCGAATGAGAGGGGCTTCGCTGTCCGACGGCTTCCATGGCGTGGAGCTGGCTAGACTTCTTTTCTTATTTATTTCAAGATAGAGATCAGCTTTTGCTTTTGTCCCTTTTATAGGACACCCTAGACGAAAAGGTTACAGATAAAGCAGGAATCGACTTCCTTTTCTGTTCTAGTATTATACTTATGGTGGTGGTATTAACGACAGCAGTTTATCAATCTAAACTGATTTAGTGCGCAGCTATTGTGTACATTTAAAACAACAACTAAATATTACAGATTCGTGGGTGGTCGAGGTTCCTGCTACCAATCTGTTATGCGTTGCGGATGACCTTACATGTTCGAAACTTAGATTATCAGCCGGAACGACGGCACGATACCCTAGGACAAGCATTAGACCATACCAAAGGTAAAGAGAAAACGCCCCGACCACGAGGAAGTAAGTTCTAGTTTTCTAATGCGCCCGCATTCTTTGTTTTGCTTCCTCCCCACGTTCGCCACCTACACAGAAGTCACACGAGCAGCACGGAAGACCGACGCACTGCTTTCGCATACGAATGGCGTTTGGTTCCCTAGGATATATCATGTTTCAAAAGTGTGCAACGCTCCACCCAAAGTGAGTGTACGCACGCGAGCGGAAATCTGTCGCCGTGTGCGCCTCCACACCCACACACGTTTAAGAATGTCGCCACGCCGTTGCAGGTTCGGCCCAATCCCACGCACACGCCCAGCTCTGCGGTAGCCGACAGTTCCGAGAGACGCTCCTTTCGTAAACACTCGCCCGCAATGTGCAGTCTACGCACGCCGCCTCTGGCTGAGACACTATCTCTCGTGGTGTTTCACTCCAGCCCGCGTGGTGCCGGCGTCAGCCGGCCTTGAACGAGTCTGACTCCTACGGCGTGGCTATAACAGAAAGGAGAAGAAGGAGGAGGAGATGCGGAAGAGATGCACTTACGGTACAACAACAACTAAGAGCACAGTTTTATTTTTACATGGAAACCTATACTGTAAGAAAAAAAAAGAGCCATCTGACTCTGCTCGGTGAGTCCTGACATGGCACGTATATGACTCTCTTTAAGGAGACACGTGAACTCGTGCGGAGAAACTTTCCTCAACTCCGGAGAAACCAAGCGGCCGAGCTAGCCACGATACGCCGTGACCTCTCATCTTCGGGCTACCCCAGTTCGCTCATTCAAGCTGTTAAAAAGAGCCTAGCTCATCCTACGCCAAATGACTCTCAACAACACAATGACAAGGGGAAGAGGAAAAGGATTCCTGTGCCGTACGTCCCCGGCATAAGCGAAAGTTTGTCCCGAATCCTTCGGGGGTATGAAGTCGACGTCGCTCACGTGCCTACGCGCAAAGCAAGCTCAGACAAGCTGTGGGGACGGTGAAAGACAAACTCGATAAGGAGAAGTTCCCGGGCGTCGTGTACAGAATTCCTTGCGCCGATTGTAATCAAGTCTACATCGGTGAAACAGGCGACTTTGGAAAAAGAATTAAACAGCACAGCTATGCCGTGAAAAGCAAGCACGTGGGAACCAACGCGCTAGCTGAGCACGCAGTGTCCATCGACTGGGATAGCGCGAAGATAATAGGAAAAGAACAGAACAAAACAGCTAGGCTTCATCTTGAATTCCTTCACATACAAACGACCGATAACACGCTCAGCCGCAACTCAGGCAATCTGCCCCCGATATACACTCGATGCTTACGTCACATCATCAAGCCCATATAACCCATGCCCTAAAAACTTTCATTCCTTGTGAACAAGGCCCCCGTAGCGGGGCCGAAACGTCAATATGTGTGTTTGTTTCAACGATTGGTCGGTGCTTGCCATTCCCACCATACCATATATTTGTTCATGACAAAAGAAAAAAAAATGCATTTCAGGTATTATAAGAAATGAGTCAGCGATTACATATATACGCGAATTATAAGGATACAGTAAGTATTAAATTTTTAGCTCATACGTAAGGTAAATGCGAACTCTTAACACGGGCAAAGACAACGAAAATCCGCCTTTTGTAGTACAACACCTTATTAACCTTATCCGCCTTTTACATTTTCCTGTGCTGCCGTTTTGGTAGGATTTCGGCCGGGACAACTGGTATCGCCAGAATGAAAGCCTCCAAGATCAGGAGGCATTTCGCGTCTTTTCCGCTACGAAAATGGCGCATGCACCGTGGCATCGTAAAAAAAGCGGATTGCCTCAGGACAGTGACGAAAGAAATACCTCGCGAGCTTCCTAAGATTTGGTAGCGATGATCGATGCTCCATTATACGGTGAGTAATGGTGGTGCAAATCTCCATATCTTGCCACCTTTCCCATTCTGCTTTTGTTTATGATAACTTGTCGAAAGTGCACTGCATCACGCGTCAGAGGAGATACTGAGGCGTCACTGCAGCTATCGGGTGGTGGCAAGTATGCCTTTGCGCGCCTCTTGAGCAAGGCACCTTCTGTTGGCACCCGATTGCTGTACAGCCATGATGCGATTCTGCCTCGCGACAGATGCACATTGCCAAACCTTCGCAATATCGCTTAGATGCAGCGCCACCTATGGAAAAAAAAAAGAGGTCCACTTGGTGTTAGTAGGCGCAGCCGTTCTACGTGCTCAGGATCACGAATGCTAACGCTCGCGGAAGAGATAAATGAATTTTCACTTTCGATGCATTTGAAGGGACTCGACTAATTGAGTGCAAAATAACTATCCTTTCTTGGAAACTGTATTATACTTAGTTTCGTGATAATAGGATTGTTATTGGAAGGCACAAAGGTAAGGTTGGAGTTGGATTAAAAAGATAACTGCGACTGAAAGTGGGAAGCATTGCACGAATCGTTGTATAGCACGATGCAGTGATGCGTGCCCACCATGGGGCATGTAAATGCATGTAGAAAGTGCAGGCTTCGTCGAAGGGAACGAATAAGGCCTTCAGATTGAGAGCACGTACGCACCTCGTTTAAAAGCGAAGCTCTATATGATTCTTCGTGTCCGCCAACAGAAAACCTACAGCGCTCCATAGAGGGGGCAGTCAGGTAACTAATGTGTGAAAATGCGTTAATAAAATGAACCCTGTGGGTATTATGTGTGTGTGTGCGTGTGTGTGTGTGTGTGTGGTGTGTGTGTGTGTGTGTGTGTGTGTGTGTGTGTGTGTGTGTGTGTGTGTGTGTGTGTGTGTGTGTGTGTGTGTGTGTGTGTGTGCGTGTGTGTTTGTGTGTGTTTGAGGCGCCGCCCATGGAGCAGTGGAAGACCTAAATGTGTAAAGATGTTTTATTGAGAGGCCGTGCAGGAGCCGCAGCGTCCGCGCTCTGCGAGGACACGCGCGCACCTGTGGGCAACAGCGAACAATCAATACAATAATAAAGGATATCCTACGGTCTTTGCATTCTGATAATGTTTCTCCTGGAGAAATGTCTTCTCAGCAATGCGTTTGCGTTTGAAGTGAAGTCGACTTCATGGGGATCGCTGTGTGGTTGGTCTTTGAGAGCTGGCTTTTCCACATTGTGTGTTAAAATGAAGCCTATACTCATGTCGCGAAGTGGAGAATGTGGTCTTGTAGGCGGGCTTGGCGAGCAAACGTCGCTTAATGTGCATCTCGATGGCGGTGCCGTCGTCGATGAGTTGCGGAAGGCTGCAACATTCTTTGAATGTCGACGGGCACGTTGACAACTTGGCATTTGGTACCAAACTGCGCCTACGCCATGTCGCCTCTGTGCTAGACTGCTTCGCTGGTCATCTGCCTTCTCAGAGAGGAATTGCTCACGATATTTTGTTCAAACACAAGTCGCAATGGCGACGCCAAGTGGCGTCCTTATGTTCAATTCTTCCTTCTTCGTTGACATACGCCGACTCGTATAGCAGACCACGCAAACGAACTTTTCAACAGGGCGCGTGCGTCTGTGGCAAAATGCGCCATTTGTTAGACGGAATGCAATTTCTGGCACTATCTTTGTACCTTCATCATGGGACGTGGGGTCGCATATGTGGATATACCTTTATCGGATCGCTGAACGACCATTTGACATGGATGCGAGGGTGGGCCTCTGGCAATGGACCGGTATTGCAATACTGAACTGCGCTACGCGTAAGTCACTAAGCAGGTCCATCAAGTCAGAGGTCCCTCGGAATGAGATATGTTGAGGTTTGCTTTATTAGAAGAATTATACTCACGATAACATACATTCGTTACGTTGAAAATACTCATGTACGGCGCGTCGTGTCACTGTATGGATCTGCAGAAGTAGTTTAGATGTTGCAATGTAGGTATATGCCGAATGGAGTGTTACACTTATCAGCTTTCTTACGTGAGCCGAAAATCTGGCAAGACTTCGCGAGTCGTGGAGAGATCTCGCGAGATTAACTGAGAGCTTTCCCAAATATGCTTCGCATTAAATTTCGCGCAAGAACTGCCAGTACGGCACTGTGACGTCACTGATACCAAATCTTTCTTTTGATTCTGACGACGTTGAACTGAAGTATTGTTTTCAAAGCCGGGAATGTGTAGTCATTCGGCTTCTTTAGAACATAATGTGGGCCGTATTCACCCATAAGGCGTTAAGCCAGTGGAATAGGCAGAAAGTTATTTCGGTGGAGGCACGTCCTTAATTCAAATTGGAGGCCGCGCATGCGAGTATGGTCGAGTGTAACTTTGCGCTCTGTGTCCCATGGCAGAAAGAAATTTCGGGAGGGACACGTGCTTGGTGTACCAGCCCCTGACTACGCCACTGCGTTAAGCGAACCCAAGGAGAGGCCTTCGAAATCCGTGACATCCCAGAGAGCTGGTGCGGGAAATTGAAAGCGGCGTCGCCGCCGGTAATTCTTTCTTGCGCCTTTCCTCTCTTACCAAGAGACTGCTCTCTTCGAAATCGCCGTTTTTATTATGATAGAACAGTCAAGTTCAATAATACAGGGGAGGACGAAAAGGAAACGACCTCAGAATTTCGTGGCCTCGGCGATGTGGGTCCCGCATCGGCTAGGATCCCTGGCCCTGGCTGCATCCTGGGGCCGTCGTATTTGCCCAGAGCTGTTGCTCATGTTCCAAGCTTGGTCTCCCACAGTACATCATTAGGTACTACGCGACCCTATCAAGTCGACTTTGGACAGGCCCACATAATGTTGGGCAGGTCCGCCCAATCCTCGGGATTGTGCAGGCGCCCAAATAATTTGGATTGTTGTTTGATCTCGAACAGTGACCGATATTATCCGTGCTTCGGGCTAGAATCGCCCTTCTGGCAAAATTTCTGACTGCGGCCTTGGAGTAGCTACGTTTTGTTTGCTTGTGTGGAAGCTATTGCCATTGCGACAGCCGATTATTCTGCCGCTTGCCCGCTGCCGATTCGATTCAAGCCCCTGGGCCAACGTCGTTGCCCTCGACCGCAATGACCATGTCACACAAATACGCGCACTCCGCTGCGACTGCACAGACAGTGTCCTTGAAATTTACGAATATTTCATTGCCTTTATGCGTCCTATTCTTGTCTCTTCTATAAATTCCGGGTGCTCGTTCTTCGGCGTTCGTGGCATCTGAAGATGTTTCCGTGTTTCATACGGTATTCCGGTCTCAAAAAAACAAGTGAACAAGGATTTGGATAATAAGCGAGGAAAACGTCAGAAACGTACCCAGATATGCGACTATTCTAACAATCATCATCATCATCATCATCATCATCATCATCATCACCATCATCATCATCCTGTCTACGCCCACTGCAGGGCAAATGCCTCTCCCATGCTCCGCCAATCAACTCGGTCCTGTGCTTTCTGCTGCCACGTTATACCTACAAACTTCTTAATCTCATCTACCCACCTAATTTACGGTCTCCCCCTCACGCGTTTGCCATCTCTTGGAATCCAGTCAGTTACCCTTAATGACCACCGGTTATCCTGCCGACGTGCTACGTGCCCGGCCCATATCCATTTCTTCTTCTTAATTTCAACTATGATATCCTTAACCCCCGTTTGTTCCCTGACCCACTCTGCTCTCTTCCTGTCTCTTAAGGTTACACCTATCATTTTCCTTTCCATCGCTCGCTGAGTAGTCCTCAATTTAAGTTGAACCCTCTTTGTAAGTCTCCAGGTTTCTGCTCCGTAGGTAAGTACCGGTAAGATGCAGCTGTTATATACCTTCCTCTTGAGCGATAGTGGTAGACTACAATTCATGATTTGATAATGCTGGCCGAATGAGCCCCATCCCATCCTTATTCTTCTAGTTATTTCACTCTCATGGTTCGGCTCCGCGGTTACTACCTGTCCTAAGTAGACGTACTCCTTTACAACTTCCAGTGTCTCGTCACCTATTGCAAAGCGCTGTTCTCTGCCAAGATTGTTCCACATTACTTTAGTTTTATGCATATTAATTTTCAGACCTACTCTTGTACTTTCCGTATCCAGTTCAGTAATCATGAGCTGTAATTCGTCTCCCGCGTTACTCATCAATGCAATGTCATCAGCGAATCGCAGGTTACTGAGGTACTCTCCATTAACTCTTATCCCTAATTCTTCCCAATCGAGGGCCCTGAAAACCTCCTGTAAACACGCGGTGAATAGCATTGGAGAGATGGTGTCAGTATCAATCAGTATAAGGGCGTGCTTAACCTCACATCCTGTGTCGACCTCGCAGCGCCGCGCGGTCGCCAGGTCCGATGGTTGATGAAAAAATCAGTAACTTCATTACTTTGCGTTAAGTCTGCCCTGAAGACGCACTGCGTTTGTCACTTTTAGCGCCATAATTTTCATTTGGGTTTAAAACGACGGCGACCAAAATCTTTATCTATTGAACTTCGTGTTGCGTTACGTGAAGACTTTTTTTCTTTTTGGCGTCCCTCTAGAAGTTCCTATTCTGTGCCTCACAGTGACTCTCATTCATTCCTCCCAATCGCCCAAGAGGTTGCACACGTTCATCGTCATTTAACAAGTTCTGCGTGCATGAAAGACACGTTTTCTACGTGGCATGGAAAGACACACTCAGAGACTCAAGAGGACTATGTGATTACGAGTGAAAAACAGCGTTAAAAAGGCGGGACAAGAAAGGACACGAGACGCGATAGTGGTGAAGTATATTTATGCTAATTGAAGGAGTAAAACACATCTGGTTGCTAGTCAGCGCCGTGGTCTCGTGTCCTTTCTTGTCCTGTCTTTTTAGCGCTGTTTTTCTCTCGTAATCATGAACCAACCAGCCCAAATGCGTGCCGTACTACAGGACTATGTAAATCCGCAAGTATATCCGACGATTGAAAAATTGATTTTTTTTTGTCTCGTGCCGTAGGGCATTCAAGAGCCTCGAGATATAGGCAAGGTTAGTAAACCAGGTCGGTTATGCAATCTGAGTGAATAAAGTCTGAGATTCGTCGATTATAGCGCGCGACGCCGGAGAAAGTGGCGATGGCCATGGGTTGGCCTTCAACCGAGCCGCACGACGGCACACTTTTCGTCCGCCGCGAGTGTGCTTCCTAAAAAGGGAATAAAGAAAGTCGAGGCCACGACCTCCGCTAAGGCCTAGTATGACGCAACAGCGGTTGATATCATCTCCTATCTGGAGGTTAGCTGCGAGAATAGATTTAAGGTATATGCATCCAAACGCGTTTATTAAGCGGAGATTGGAAACGGCGATGAAAGTGGCCGTGTGGTGCGATTATGGTTACAAGGACGCGGTAGCGAGAGAGGATAACTGCGTGCGTTCGCTTTCCCTATCGACATTGCCAGTCGATAGATGGATGAAAATTTGCAAAATCGCCTGAGCGATCGACGTCACGCAAGGTTGAACACTTGAGCGTGAGACATCTCGCGCTAATCTTGAGCGCGAGCGCGCTGCTGTGCAATAACACGAATGTGTATTAGGCATCATAATAAATTCTAGCTAGACAGAATAACTTATATATTTATGATAGTGTTTACGGCAGCTGTCGCGCCACCTCCCGTATTACTTGGATTGCCGTGATCTAGAAGACGCAGTAACCAAAAAAAAAAAAAAGGATGTCGTCTTGCGCGCCACTTTCAGCAATGAAAGCTCGTGAGCTTGCAAATGAAGCCATAGGATCCTTGTGGTACACACCAAGTATGCAGCACACGTCTCTTCGATTTCGACCATCATCTGGACTCTCTCGACTCGAGACGACGGTACTTTGACGACTGTATACCTTATGGTCGCTTTTGGGAAGTCGTTAGCTCTCCGAATCGCCACGGATTCGATGCCACAGTGCTGCATACAGTCACTGTGGCATCGTGGAACATGGTCATCGAACATGGCCTTCGCCGCTTTCGCATCGCTACAGTCGCTAGCGGCTGTGTCGCCCCGCCTTGATGACAGGCCTCGGCTGGAACAGTCTTAGAATGCCGTCGTCAATTGTCGTCTCCGCGGCAGTCTATCAAGGCTTTATTAGATTTCTTACGGAGTACGCTCCGTAAAAATCTAATAAAGCCCTGATGGACTTCCGTTGAGGCGGAATATAAGCCTATTAAACAGGCTATAGCGCTACCGTACCTCAACTTCCTTTCTTTATTAAGGCGAAAGCCTTAGATGCCTCATCAAACGTGTAAATTGACCATCGGCATCGACGTCCCGCGTCAGCGGCGTCAATAGGAGCGATGCAAAAATTATCACGTGATGGCACCTCAATATGACGTCCTCATGACGTCGCAGATCGCAAAATTTTTTTAACGTCATCATGTTGTCACACAACGTTACCTCACATGATCACGTCATCACATGACATCGTCGCTTGGTCAAAGGTGCACCGATCACGGAGGCGGTGCAAAACCAGGTGAGGTGCAGAAAGCTCGCAATGCCTCCGATCCTGGAGGCAGTGTAAAATGCATACATCGACTGAGGAGAAAAAGAACATGGCTTTCGCCTTGGAATCGTCGTATGCCAATGCATGACGGACCCTGTGAGTTTTTCGTGCGCGTTCACGCCTGCTTCTGTATGCTTTTCTTTTCGTCTTTATTTCCCCCTAGTGTAGGGTAGCAAACCATACTTCCCTGCCTTTCTCTCGTGTATCCATCTCTTTGTCTCATTTAAATCGATAATTGGCTGAAGCGTTCTTATATGAGTGGCCCTTGTAACAAGAAACGCCAGTAAAGTGTCACAGATTTCTTGCGGTGCTTGAGGTCGCAGCGCTCATAGGGGGAAATCAACGCGTTGTGGCTGTAGAGCGGCGCATAACTGCCAGCTGCCATGCGGGCAATAGCGATTAGAGAAGTGTAGACCTTATCTTTCTTGTAAAAACGCTGCTGATATTTGTAGGAGGGGATATGTTCTTTATATGTACGCCCTGAAGGCCTGGCCACTGTTCAGCGTGCAGGTATGCTCCACTTTCACAGTAAACTATGCTACCACATTCATACAGATATCCTACGATATTTAAGGTCCTTCATGATGCTAAACTGATGCTATACAAAACTTTTATTCGGCATTGGTTAATTACATGCTTTGTAATTATGTTACGATACCTATGATATGTGTTTTGATATGTGCTATAAGATGTTTTTTTCAGCAGTGATGCTTCCTTATGTTTCACCAACGCACTTTTCTGTTTAATTATGTGACTTGTAATTATGATATATCTGTTATATGTGTTTTTATATGTGCTGTGAAACGATACATGCTTCAGCAGTGAGAGTTCATTTCCTTATGTTTCAATAATGCACATTCATGGGAAAATAGACTACCACCCGTTTGTAGCACGAAGCGACAAGGAAATCCATACGCATTTCTCAGAAGTAAAGCCTCAATGTCGTGGTAATTAAACATTAACAATCAAGACACGACTATTCAGTATATGTTAGTTAAGACCGAGCTAATTAGGGTCACGCTAATTAACACGACGCTAATTAGGAGCACGCTAATTCAAAACAAGCTAATTAGGAACTTCCTCGCCAAGTACGCGGTAATTCTGATCACTCTAATTAGCATTATGTTAAGTACGTTCGTGCTAATGAGGACCTTGATAATGAAATCTGGTTAATTAATGCCGTGTTAATCAAAACATTACGAATTAAGACATAACAATTCATCGCCGTGTTAATTAAGGCCTAGCTAATCAATAGCACGAATATTGAGACCGAACTGACACGCTCATTACTCCGAAGCAGGCCAATCATACTGAGTAGACGAGCCACGTAAAAAGCTGGAAGAAGCTAGGTGAGCACAAGCTCCTCCGATGGCCCCAGCCTTGCACAAGTAGTGCAAGCTGACGGGTGGTTTTCTATATTCCCTTTCTTAACCCTTCCGCCACCTTGCGTGATTCCGCAGAACTGATTTGCAATGCACATTCATGTTTAATATAATTTTAATCCACTCCTGTAAAAGCCCGTCAAGGGCTGACAGTATAAATAAATAAATAAATAAATAAATAAATAAATAAATAAATAAATAAATAAATAAATAAATAAATAACTTCTCTATGTTGTAGAAAATGCATCCGTGGTTTTCTCCCTTTACAAGGACTGTGATTTCAGCTCACTCGACAATTTTCAGCGAAAGCCTAAATCTATCCATTTCGATGGTGAGAACTAGAGTCACTGTATATGCTACCTTTAGGTAGCAGAGTTGCGCATAGGTCCGGCTAGCGACCACAGCTATGCGGTGAAGTCGCACTTCGTTTTTGCAGGCGACATGCCTACCGTGTCGCCGATTAACCTGTCTGGCGTGTCGAAGACCGGCGATAAACATTGGCTGTCGATGATTAGTGTTAATTCAGTTCGCTGCAGCGGCGGCGTCAAGAAATACAAAAATTGGCCCAAGCGGCAGCTTCTCCGCAATGCATGGTTGCTAGCGGCGTTGGAAGACAGATGCGCAACTCTGCTACCTAAAGGTAGCGTATACAGTAACTCTAGTGAGAACTACCGCCGCAGCTTCTCAACAACACAGGCTCTAAAATCGCAAAACATTGATCCACTGTACTTACGCGTTAACACATCGAAGCACTGGAGATCTTACATACAACTGTCAACTCCTCTTGTAGCCTTTCAGATGGTACCCATGTCACCTTCGCTAAGTAACGCCTACCCTTAACTTCAGCAGAACAGACTGTTGGGCTAGTTGGCTATCCATGAGCACTAAACGAATAAGCGCTAAAAATTGACGAGCACAAAAAAGGCTTTTTTTTAGCGCTTATTCTTTTAGTCTACCCTTAACTCTCACAGCTTTATCATAACACCTATTTCTACTCGTACTTACGCACTCAAATGGAGTTTTCTTTTTGTTTTTCGCGCACAGAGAAGCTTTGGAATTCCTTGGCGCGGAATATTCTTTCCACACCATATTCCTTAGATCCCACTGGGAAGCACTACCTGACATGCGAATCGCGTCATATTAAACGCGAAGCATTTCTTAGCGAACCTTTGGTACTTTGAGCGTTTCTATCTATCTATCTATCTATCTATCTATCTATCTATCTATCTATCTATCTATCTATCTATCTATCTATCTATCTATCTATCTATCTATCTATCTATCTATCTATCTATCTATCTATCTATCTATCTATCTATCTATCTATCTATCTATCTATCTATCTATCTATCTATCTATCTATCTATCTATCTATCTATCTATCTATCTATCTATCTATCTATCTATCTATCTATCTATCCGCCTACGTCTGGGTGCTCTCATGATCGCCTCCTTAACTTGGTGTAGACCAAAATTGGCATGGGAAGGTAAGAGGATTTCACGAATATGACTGTCGAGTCATGACATGAATGACGTGAAAATCCTGTCGTGTACGTCGTCAAACCCTTTCCTCCAGATACGTGTGGCACATACCCGTTTACCACAGGCCACGGTGTACGGGTATGCGCCACAGGTGATCGACAGTTTATATGTACCCAGGGGTGCTATGCAGATCCCGAAAATCCCGAGTTTGGTCCCGGAAAGATCCGGAGTTTGGCCAAACTCGGCATCTTTCCGAGCTCTGGCGACACCCCCTTTTGAACGAGCTAACAGTACGAGAAGGTGAAATCCATCCCTCAGCGCGCGCTCCGTTCCATTGGTTACGATGGAACGCGGCGTCACGTCGGGGGCGGTCGAGAAGGTTGGGTGGTGTCGTCAAACTAGAGGTCAAACTAGAGGCACCTACTTTCATTTATTTGTCGTTCCACTGAGTACAGAAGTGCACCCATGCAAGAAAAGTGGCAGAAAGTTATACTAACTATATTTTTTATGTGTTCGCGGGCCGTTTGAATTCACTTTTAGGCGTTCAATGTCTGCACTAAGTATCTTTTAAAATAATCAGCACCGTTGCCTCTGAGATAAGTTCCGACCAAGCGCCTTACAACACCGCGGCTAGAGGTAATCGCCGAGGCCACGTGTATAATCACCATGCTCGGCCTATACATTCTAGCGGATTGCTCGGTCGGCGCGCGCCCTCTTCGTCCTCTTATTAATCGTCTGCTCGCTCCCCGAGCTGGTGCGGCTGGCTAATTGGCTCGGCGGTATACCTAACTAAGTCACGACATTCTATGACGAAGCTGATTAAGCCAAATCATGCTAAGACCGAGCTAATTTAGCCAAGTCTTACTAAGACCATGCTAATCAAGACCTTCCTCGCCGAGATTGTGTTATTATAGTGCTAATTAGGTCGTGCTATTTACCTTTACTATTCAGGACCTTGCGAATTAAACCTGAGATATTATTGTCGTGGTAATTAAACATTAACAATCAAGAGAGGACTATTCAGCATCATGTTAGTTAAGACCGAGCTAATTAGGATCATGCTAATTAACACGACGCTAATTAGTAGCACGCTGATTCAAAACAAGCTAATTAGGAACTTCCTCGCCAAGTACGCGGTAATTCTGATCACTCTAATTAGCATTATGGTAAGTACATTCGTGCTAATGAGGACCTTAATTGAGAATGAAATTTGGCTAATAAATGCCGTGCTAATTAAAACATTACGAATTAGGACATAACGATTCACTGCCATGTTAATTAAGGAATGGCTAATCAATAGCACGAATATTGAGACCGAACTGCCACGGTCATTACTCCGAAGCAGGCCAAGCATACTGAGTAGACGAGCCACGTAAAAAGCTGGAAGAAGCTAGGTGACCACAAGCTCCTCCGATGGCCCCAGCCTTGCACAAGTAGTGCAAGCTTACCAAATTATTTTATATGCAAAGAAGCTGCTGAGTAGCGTCCACTGCTTGAAACACTTGAGAGGCACACCGGCATTATGACAGTCCCGAGTTGAACTGGGGCCTTTTCAGAATCAACGAGTTTGTGCCGGAGTTCGCACGTCAATCAATTTGATTGACAGATGCCCGCGGCAAAGATCGGGTCCGCCCACCGCGTTTGCTCTTGCGGAGGAGCAGTGCTCACGCTGCAACGCCAGCGAGCGGCACGATTAATCTACGAGTTTAATCGCACAGACTATGCACACACGCACGAAGAACTAAAAGTTATATCATCACGTGGCTACGATGTCTCGCATTCACTTTCACCGAACTCACGACGTACCACTCACAGCCACGAAGCAAGCGCCCCTGGTGGGATTTGCAGCGAGAAATGTTATTACTTACTTGTTTCTGGAGACATTGTTTCTACCGATTCGTTACTACAGAAAAATCTTCAGACGTGTAATGTAAGTATAGTAGTAACCTGTCCTTTTATTTATCTGTAATATTCCAGAGAAGCGAAACGACCTGCACGAGAGTGCGGCGTGTGCGCCCTTGTTGCCTTCGAGAGTGGAAATTTCCATGCTACAGGTGGAACGAAAGAATTCTCCGAAAGAGGACAAACGCCGACGAACACGCCCATGGGAGGCGCGATGATCAGTTGGCAAAAAAGATAGCGCGACAATCACGCTGACATCGCTACACTGTCAAAATGTTGACTTAGTGGAGGCGCTGATGCGTTCGCACGCGGCGTTCCTTTGAAAACCGCCGCAAATGCCGCAAATGCGTATGTGACGCCATGCTCGTTCTTGTAGCCGTTTTTATCAACGCTGCTATCGCGTGCTCCACACTTTCTTCCTGTCATGACCGCCGTAATGCGAGCTTGGAGCAAACTCGTGTGCCCGAGAAGCTCGGGCCATCCTGCATAGCACCCCAGGAGCGGCAAGAACAGACATTGATAATTTAAATGCTAGAGCGTTACGAAAAACCGTCATCGGCAGCATTGACCCGACGAATAGAAAGAATAAAAATTAAGATCAAAGCAGGAATCGAACCCAAGCATTCTGCGTGGCAATCGGGTGTGCTACCACGGAGCCCATGCCAGGTCTACAAACTGGTTTGGAAAAACAGCCTTTGCAGGCGTAATGTCGGTGCAACGTCAATTGTGGTTTTCGTGCTGACTATCTAGTTTTACAACAAAGCAATAAACACTACATATGTGCTCCTACAATACAGGCGTCATATCAGATTAACGACTGTGGTTCCAATGTTGGCTCTGCTTTTATAGCAGTCTCATAAACATTACATTAGTATTCCTATGATCCAGCAAGCTATATTGAAGCATTGCTCGACCCCGGAGGAATACATTAACGAAAGTTACGAGGATGCTCACAAGATTGCACCATGAAGTGCACTTAGTTTCGACGATACTGACGTATGTACTCTAACGTGAGGGCTGACGTTACGTAGCACTAGGGTGTCGGAACGAAATGTTTTTGTTTCGGTTTTAGTTTCGCTCCACCGCAAAAAGTTCCGTTCCGTTTCTGTTCCGGAACGAAAAAAAAAATGTTCCTTAACGGTTCGTAATGGTTTTTTAATACAAAAAATTGAAGTTAAGGTAATCATAAAAAATATTTGATTTGGGAGGTAGTTACTTGACCTCCTCTTAAGAAGGTGGGTGAGGTGTAAAACACGCTGTTCCCATGTTCTTCAGAGGAGCGCAAATAACTGTACCACGTATTCTTACCAACTGGCACAAACAAGTATACACTTCAAAGTCATAGTATTTATTTTCTCATAAGTCAATTACAGTTTTTTAGCGGGCTCAGTGCTCTGGGTCAAGGAAGTGAGCACGATCTCAGAAGCAGCGCATCATTGAGTGTACTCTGTGATGTGCGAGACCGCTGTTCTGATAAAAAGATCGCCAGGCCTGCGCGGAAGACGCAGCATAGTCACAGCGCAAGCTGGAAGAGCGGACTTTGTAGATCCCGTTGTAGACTCTCTTGGGGCAACTAATACACGTACATATGCAATGTACCCACTACGTCATAGATCACCGTAATTTTTCTCAAGTAGCGAAGCAGCCACTGTGCCATTTTTCATCATTCTTCGGAGAATCATGGTGCCCGCTACCCATCTGTAAGGCATTATGTGCACTTTACGCTGTGACTGATGACGATGAAGAATTTTGGCTGAACCCTTTGTAACGGTTTGGAAGCATTCAACGACAGACTCGTTGCGCAATTCGCATAGTGTGACGCCAGGTTGTTATTTTACTCTGCTGCCACGCTATATTACCTATGTTAACACGATTCCTTGACAGACATGAAGCCTGTATAGAGTATTTTTGCGAATGAGTTACAAGCACCAGAGTGGGACTGTGGCGGAATACTCAACTGCCACGCAGAGGACGCGGGTTAAAATCCGATCCTATTCTGGGAATGTGTTTCTCATTTACGTCTGGCTGCTCTCGATCGTGATCGCCACCTTAGCTTGGTGTAGACCAAAATTGGCATGGGAGGGTAAGAAGGTTTGGCGATTAGGACTGTCTGGTCATGACATGAATAACGTGAAAATCCTTTCGCGTACGTCTTCAAACCCTTTCCTCCAGACACGTGTGGCACATACCCGTATACTACGGGCAATGGTAAGCGGGTATGAGCCACAGGTAATTGATAGTTTATATCTTCCCAGGAACAGCGAGAAGAGAAATTGGTAATTTAAATGCGAGAGCGTAAAGAAAAATTGACATCGGCAGCGTTGACTTGACGAATACAAAGAATAAAATTCAGGATCCCAGCAGGGATCGAACCCAAGCATTCTGCCTGAGAGTCAGGTATTCTACCACAGAGCCACGCCACTGCTTGAAACTGCTTTGGAAAAATACCCTATGCAGGCGTAATGTTGGTGCAGCGTCAATTGTGGTTCTGGTGCTGGCTATCTAATTTAATAACAAAGCAACAAACATTGAAAATGCACTCCAATGATACAGGCGTCATGCCGGGTTAACGTCAATTGTGGTTGCAGTGTTGGCTCCGCTTTTATAGCAGTCTAATAAACATTACATTTGCATGCTTATAGTTCAGCAAGGTAAATTCAAGCGTTGCTCGACCCCGGAGCAATACCCTAACAGAGGTTACGTATGATATTCCCATCATCGGACCGTAAAGTGCCCTTCGTTTCGACAATACTCACGTCTGTGCTCCTTAAGTTACCCTTTAAACGCCAGTGTAATTGACGTGCCTGGTAAGGCCACGATGTACACGCAACTACTAGGCTTACAAAAACGCGTCGATCCACCTCGTAGCGCTTGGATCAAAGCAAAAAAGGCAGCATAGACAATTAGCCCCTGATTGCTTTGCTAAAACGTATTCCCGCAAGGCGTGGGATCTGCCGATTTTTTTTTTTTAATTTCACGCGATAGCGGTGACGGACACCGGCGGCGGTGGACAAGTATGACGCCAAAATTGGCTGTTGTGATCTCATAACAGCTTTCATTGTAACAAACTTCAGCGCAGACAATGCCCTTTGCACGCTAGCCTGCGTGACAGGCGCGAAAACACCCCTGGTTGCCACTGTTTTCGTTGTTGGCAGAATTTCAACATATCTCTGCTTTGGAATTCCTGCCTAAGCTACGCGCTAATACTGTATCCTGAGATGTGCATAATTGCTCGCGTTGCATGACCTCAGTTTTTCCGGATTTCAAAGTTTTCTCGTAAACCGAAAAACGATTTAAAAATTGCGGTTTCGCTCCGGAACGAAGTAGATAACGTTTAGGTTACGTTTTCGTTCCGGTCAAAAATATCGGTTTTTTCGTTTTTCGTTTTTGATTTTCTTTCCGTTCTGACACCCTGCGTAGCACCATAAGCTACCCTTTAAACACCAGTGTTGTCGAAGTGCCTGGTAAGCCCACGACGGCCACGCATCTACTACACTTACAAAAACACGCCGATCCACCTCGTAACGCTTGGCTCAAATCCATAAAATACAGCATAGAAGTACTCGCTCACTGCCTCGCATGAAAGCGATTCCCAGAACGCGTGGGATCGGCCGAATTTTCTTTATTCTTGTTTATATGAGTGTACAGTGAAACCTCGGTGATACGATCAGAGCTCATACGAATTTCGGGGTGATAGGAATTTTTCTTTGGTCACGGCGAAGGCCCATTGGCCTGCAGTGTAATGGATCACGGTTGTTGCGAACCGATTTTTACCCGGCGACGTTTGATACGAACGTAAGCTACCGCGCAGGTACGAAGAGGTGCTGTCCGTGCTTTCGCGGAAGACGTGCCAAGCACGTGCGAGTGCGGGAACGGAATCGTGGGCATGCGCGCCGCACCGCCAATGCGACAGAATCACGGTGCAAGAAAAACACTTTTCTTACGGTTAGAATAAACCTTCAGAGACGCGTCACGGCCTCCGAGATTGTGGGCGCGAATCTTTGAGGCTATTATGTGCCTTCGAGTGCTTTCGCGTTTAGATTACAGGGGACATCAGCGCCATGCTTTTTTTTTCTTACGCGTCGACGCGGGCTGCTGTCGTACCGTGTTTACACGCGCCTGCCTCGTGCATCAGACATCTTATGAAAGGTTGACTAGGACCGAAAGAAGGCGAGGACGGTCTTGGCGAAGGAGTCAGGCCTCACAACGTCAACATGCGCAACCGTTGAGGTCGCACTTGTGCGGGCACGACCGTAAATCTCCCCAAAAACATCCCCACCACCTCCGCAATAACAAAATTATAACACAGAACCGTAGTTCTGTAATTTTGTGGCCTTGATCTATCGCGTCAAAGCGCTTCTTTCGTTACTTTCGCTAAAGTACTCTGATGTCATGCAAAAAAACATACTAAAATTTAGAAAGGGCTACTGCTATCGCGGGTCACAACGCACTTGGCTCATTAAATAAATACGCGCGTACAGGCCGTATATTTACGAGTGCTGGTATGATTGCCGACATCTAAAAACTGAACTGACAATCATTCAGGGTTCTTTCTGACGTTGCTGCGGCCCTGAAAAACAATAAATGAAAATGTACGGCAGCTTTCTTTTGTCGCATCCTAATTTTCCCTGCTTTCTGGTGATACGAATTTCGGATGATACGAATATCATTGGTGGTCCCGTGAAATTCGTATCACCGAGGTTTCACTGTATTTCTTTCATGAATAGTGGTCCAATTATATACACGCATTTTTTTTGTTGTTGCTTACTGCTCTGCTAATATAGTAAAACCTTCCCGCTCCTACTGTCGCCTTATATTAGGGATGCTGTGTAACTAACTAACTAACTAACTAACTAACTAACTAACTAACTAACTAACTAACTAACTAACTAACTAACTAACTAACTAACTAACTAACTAACTAACTAACTAACTAACTAACTAACTAACTAACTAACTAACTAACTAACTAACTAACTAACTAACTAACTAACTAACTACGTTACAGTAAGAGAACCTAGGAATAATGCGTAATCATCATCACCATTGATTCCCCTAGAGCCGCTGATGCGGCCATCGATTCCTAATTCTGTCTCTGTACCAAACCACACAGGTGGCAACACCCGGCTTTCATTCGCTGGAACCCTTCGTGCCGGGCCACGTGTTTGTGCTGCGCAAAGAGGAGAATGATTTAGAGCAGAGGCGCACGCCTTTCCGTTGCTAGGCGACACGGGAACATACTGAGAGCTAGCCCATTTGGAGAGAACATTAAACGACCTCTCCACGTGTGGATGCCACAGCTTGGATGTTTTGTGGAGATGAGGGTGGTGGTTGCATAGATTAAACGAACTCGTCATTTGAAGAAAGAACGACGCGAAATATGCAGCTTTTCCCACAAGGTACAGCTGCAGCAAAAAAAAAAAAAAAGAAGAGACGATGGCCCGGCTGAGCGATGACCCAAACGGCAGCACCGCGGCACGTGGCGATATTGTTCCCAAGCATGCCAATAAGGAGTGGCAGGCAGGCTCCCCATAGAAGGACGCTTTGCTGGGCGAATGGGTAATGCATCTTGATGGAGGCAGCACGACGCAGCACGGGCGAAAGGACAGCAAACACAGCGTAAGGACGGCGTCGTGTCTGCGTTTCGCTTCCTTTCATCTGTGTTGTTTCGAGCTGCCTTCGTCAAGAGGCACAGTCCAAGTCTTAGTGCGGGAGAACTAACTACGAAACAAGGGTTCGAGGGGCACGTTTCTTTGTTAGGCACAGCCAATGAAACCAACAAACAGTTAAGCCAATGACAGCATAGGGGACCTTATGTGCTGTTCTAAGCTGAAGCGTAATAATTATTACCTAAATTGAAAGGAATAAAGTGCACGAAAAAGTACCCTTTACGTCGGTGTGGTCCGGAGACACAACCTTCGAATTACGAAGTTATAGCTTTGAAATGTATGGCGGGCAGGTTCGAAGTCATTATTTTCACTTAACTCTTACCATCATCATGAAACGCGAACAGTTGTCGCGCGAAGTCCAATGTTTCCTGGTTTTCACATCGCAATCGTATACCTTACACGATCGTGTTAAACTCGACTGATTGCCCGAGCGCACCCCGAAAATGTGGTCGTACGCGGACAGGGGCGGCGGTAGTGGCCGTTATGTGTTGAAGCCATTGTTAGCCGCCGGACGGACGGCGCCTGGAGGGAGCAAACATCGGCAGCCGAATATTCGTTAAAATGTCGTTAACGGAACAAATTGTCAGAAAAGGACTGGCCGCATTTCGCCTCCACCGAAATGCGGCCACCGCGGCCGGGATTCGATCCCGGGACCATCGGTTCAGCAGTCGAGCACCATAACCACTAGACCACCATGGCTGGCCTTGTTATTTGACGTTCTACGTTATTTCTTTGTGTGATTCGGCTCACTGTTGTATAAAATGGGCTAATGAATACCCATGTGTTCGTTACACTACGGTGTGTATTACGATGTTACGTCCGCTTGTTCCATGAGTGCGATAGAGAGATCATAAGGCCGAAGTTCAGGGTATCGGAACGAAATGTTTTTCGTTTCGGTTTTAGTTTCGTTCCACCGCAAAAAGTTCCGTTCCGTTTCTGTTCCGGAACGAAAAAGAATGTTCCGTAATGGTTCGTAACGGTTTTTTTTATGGAAAAATTTGAAGTTAAGGTAATCATAACGAACATTGGATTGGTGATGTGGTTACTTGCCCTGCTCTTAGGAAAGTGGGACAAGGGTAAAATACGTTCTTCAGAGGAGCGGGAGTAACTGTACCATGAATTTCTACCAACTAGCACAAGCCAGTATTAATTTCAAAGTCATAGTATTTATTTTCTCAAAAGACAAATACGAATTTTTTAGTGGGCTCAATGCTTTGCGTCCAGGGAGTGAGCACGATCTCAGAAGAGCACGTCATTGAGTGTACTCTCTGATGTGCGAGACCGCTGTTCTGATAAAGAGATCGCCAGGCCTGCGCGACACACGCAGCACAGTCACAACGAGGTCTGGAGGAGCGGACTTTGTAGAGCCCGCTGGAGAGTCTCTTGGGGCAATAATACAAGTACGCATGCAAGATACCCACTACGCCATAAATCATCCCAATTTTTCTAAAGTAGAGAAGTTCCCACTATGCCATTTTTCGTCATTCTTCGGAGTCTCGTGGTACACGCTACACATCTGTAAGGCATTATGTGCACTTTGCGCTGTGACTGATGATGATAAAGAATTATGGCTGAGCACTTTGCAGTGGGCGGGAAGCAGTGTGGCGGAATGGGCGCCACCATTCCATTTCAATTCCATTGCGGGGAATAGAACTTGCCGCAATCCCATTCCTTTCAATTCCTCGGAATGAAAAAACTTAGCCCATTCGCACTCCGGGAATGGCCGGGCAGTTCAATTCCATCAATGTAATTCCTCCACGTAAGAAAGGCATCTTGATAGTTTCATTGAGTTAAGAATGAACGCCCCATAAAGCTGATGTCATTAGATGCATTAAGAACTACAAGAGTACGCAAAACAGGTTACCAAGGTCGAGGGATAGTAGCTTGGTGACATATCTCGTGCAGTACAACCAACCTACTAATTCCCATAGGGGCAGTTCTCCCGCTACCTATAGCATTTGCATGGTCAGCATGTTTGAACGAATGGTTTTGTTTTATTATTGTTTATGCTTAAATGTGTTAATGCTAAAATGACGACGTAGCCTATTTTTATGCTGACAAAAGTAGTATTCAAGAAGACTAAGCGGTTTTGCCACGCGTCTGGAGCGGTTGTGAATATGGAGAAAAATAAGATTTGGTTAATGAGGAATAAGACCCTCTAGATATGCTGGTATTAGTTGGAACAGTGCACCGCGCGGGCACCTTGTGCCTTTGTATTGAATACGGAACACTGGGCCGCACTGCTCGTCAGCACTCGCGCTTGTCAAGCGCTCCTCGCAAGCATAGAAGCACTAGCGTGATACTGTGGTGGAAGACCCGACTGCCACGCAGAGGGTGCGGGTTGAAATGCCATCCGATCCTAGAAATTTGTTTCTCATTTATTTTTTTTTATATCACGCGATAGCGGTCACGGACACCGGCGGCGGTGGACAACTATGGCGCCAAAATCAGCCGTTATGATCTCATAACAGCTTTCGATGTAACAAACTTCAGCGCGGACAATGCCCTCTCTATGCTGGCCTGCGTGAAAGGCGCGCAAAAATCCACTTGCGTTAATATAAACATCTCTGGTTGCCACTGTTTTCGTTTTTCGCACAATTTCAACATATCTTTGCTTTGGAATTCCTGCCTGAGGTACGCGCTAATACCATACCCTGAGATATGCTCACATTGCACGAGCTCAGTTGCTCCGGATTTCGAAGTTTTCTCGTGAACCGAAAAACAATTGAAAAAATTTCGTTTTCACTCCGGAACGAAATAATAGATAAAGTTTCGGTTACGTTTTCGTTCCAGTCCAAACTATCGTTTTTTTCGTGTTTCGTTTTCGGCTTTCGTTCCGTTCCGACACCCTGGGCGGAACTATAGTTTCAACTTTACGTCTCTCGCATAGACATGTGCTTGAATGGGTTTATTGCATTTTTTCGCGAAGCCAGCCTCTGCAAATACCTTCCGTCATCGTCGTCTGGCGGCGACAATTTTCTTGAGGCTTCCGGGTGTTCGCTGCGGGCGAGGACACGCGAGCCGCCGCCGAACGAGGCTTCTGGCGCAAGCACGGCAAAAGGGCGAATGCGACTACAACTTTATGTTATGCTGGTCATCTGTTACTCGTAGACAATATATAGCGTGGCAGACTTAGAGCACTGCACGGGCCCGGGCCGGCCCGAAAGCCCGGGCCCGGCCCGGCCCGCGGGCCGGGCCGGGCCGGGTAAGGGGTTGTTGGATCGGGCCCGGGCCGGGCTCGGGCCCATGATCTTCGGGCTCGGGTCGGGCTCGGGCCTGAGCCAGGCCCGTATTAGGCCCGGGTCACATACGTATAATTGTGTGTGTACGTTGTGTGGCTTTGTTTTTGTTGTTTTGTGGGGTTTAATTCCCGAAGCAACCCAGGCTATATGAGACGCCGTCGTTGAGGGCTCCGGGTAATTTAAACAACCTGGAGTGCATTGGCGTGCACAGAAATTGCACAGTACAAGACGTCTACAATTTTGCTCCATCGGTATGCTACACCAGATTTCAAGAAACGCCTAATATAAGTTTCCGCCATTATAGTGAGTGAAAGACGTTCTTGGGCACCGTGTAAGGAAAGCAACGGTAAACTGCAGCTAGATTAGTGTATATAAGATGTGCGCGTTCGTATCTAGGGAAACATTTCGAGTATGCAGCTACGCTCGCATGCCCGTAGACTGGCCAACGCGACTTGTGAGTCATTAATATCTCAGGAGCTGTTTTTCGTGCATTTTGAGTGCAATATGCGGAGCGACTCTTATCACAGGGCGAACGCCGTTGTTGATTTTGCCATTACTAGTGGTGAGGCGCCAGACCATAGAGACACCAATTTCCCCGAGTGTGGCTCAACTGGAGTGATCAGGCTAGAGAAGCAATCCGGGAGTCTGGGAATAACCAACACGCAGACTGATTAGTTTTATTTAAAGCACCCTTTATTCAACACACCGTTACTGTACACACGTCTGAGACGAGGACGGTGGCACGCTCGTTAACGGGTGTGCCTTGCTTTGACAGATCTATGGCCCTGCGGTGGCGGTGACTCGGGGACGAAACTACGTTTTCGTGCTCAAAACAACAAAGAATCTTGTTGTTTTGAGCACGAAAACGTAATGTAGATTGGGTGCAGTTGCCTGCCGAGGAGTCAACACGACAGCTTTAATTTATGTAACGCTGCCCAGCCTGGTGTAATCCTCCCAGAAGCAGCTAGAGCACGTTTTTTTTTTTTTTTCATTGCATTGTGCAATAGATGAAGTTTGCAGGAAACTTTCTACTTTTACTCAACAGCCCTAGCTCTTATGCAGTTGATGTAGACTCAACCTAAAAATGTCTGCCATGCTTTTTTTCTCCACTTTATGCAGGTATTAATATTGTAGTTGTTCTTTGAAATGCAAAAATGAGATGGCGTGGTTAGCACTGCGTGCGTACATGAAAGAGCCAGCTATGACTCCAATTATATTTTATATTGGCCTGCAATCATTTCGCAAGAGTGTTACGCGCGTAATTCACCGAAAGTATACACAGTACCAGTGAAAGTCGTGACAGTGAAATAAGTTCCTAAAACAATCTCTAGAAAATATATTTTGTGCGGCAGGTATCTTCACAATAACCGAAGTTTGGACAGTGCCTCCTTTATGCTCAAGGCATAACTAGCTGAAACGGGCCGGGCCGGGCCGGGCCGGGCCCAAACCTTTCGGGCCAGGGCCGGGTACGGGCCACATTTAAGAACACCGGGCCGGGCTCGGGCGGGCCGGAGCATGGCATTTTCGGGCCGGGCCGGGCCCGGGCCGGAAAAATCGGCCCGTGCAGTGCTCTAGGCAGACTACGTCATACAACATCTTTCTCGGCTCTCTCTTTGTACGGTGATTGTCGACTGTGCACATTGACTGTGCGCTATAGTGTCCAGACTTCAGACTGTTTCCCTCGAGCACATGTTCTCGTCCGCTGCCAGATGCAGGATCCTCGTGGCTTCAGTTATCATTATTAAACGTAGCGCTAAAAAACACGGACTGAGTAAAAGAGCAACATACACTGTCCGTGTTTTTTAGCGCTACGTTTAATAATGGTATATTACCAACTCGCCCAGCAAGACGTCCTTCTGGAGCTTCAGTTATGTGACCTCGCTTGTGTATCCCAGAAGCAAGCTCGGGTTGAAAGCCGAAGCGTGGCGACGCGCGGTTCGAAAGCGAGGGGAAATATGATAGGCGAACACCTCTTGCTTGCCGTAACCATTCGACGGGAGAGCAGTGGGCTGCTCTGCACTATAATTTAACGACCGGCATTTTGGCTTCCGGCTTGTAGTGTGTGAGGAAGCGGCGTGAAGGCACCCAGGATAACTACATGGATATATCTCGGACGAAGCGTGCGAAATCGCTCTCACTTCCGGTACTCGGTGAGTGTGGGCCTTCGGACACATTACACAGGAACGTGGCCACAGGTTTTAGAAGCACCCACGCAGCGAGGAATCGCTGAGAGCGTGGGAATAGGATAAAGAGAACCATGATGGGGAAGAGTGCCAAAGAGCCTGCCGAAAATGCGACAACTCTGCTAACGATAGTAGGTACAGCCCAGTAAGGAGTTGAGTTATAAGGTGATTGGCAAAAAGAATGTCGAGGGTGACCATCAGTGGTAACTTCCTCTTTTTTTTTTTTGTTTGCTACAAGGTATTAAATACTGCACAGAACTAAATTTCCTTCATTCTAGGCTATAATCACTGGTATGATCAGTAGACTCTGTACGATGCAATGCTAGCCGGGGCCGTAACCACTTAGTGGTAGAACAGTAAGACTCGGTTGGTTGTATGTCGTTACAGTGTTCGAAGCTCTGACTGAAGAAAAGTGAGGCGCTGTTTATCTCAGTGTTTGCCACGAGGGTTGTCCGGATAGCTGTTCACTTGACTTTGTAAGTATTTCGCTGCAATATATCCATGAGTTTATTAGCACCAATCAGCCTCCTGCTTTAATCTCTTCGATCATCAGCTTGAAGAGGCGTGATACACTTCAAGGGAAAAGAACAAAATTTAGCTTTCGTTGTACTGACAAGCTGCGTAAGCTCGGTTGCAGTGGTGACGGGGTCCATGGTTGCCAATGGTGGCTACTTTTCGCCAAAGTGGCGAATTTGAGAGGCCCGTGGCGACCTAAAATTATTAATGGCGACATGGAGAATTTTTGACGATTTTCGGGTCAGGTCTCCACTGAGTTATGCATCCTAAGCTCAGTGTCTTCACAACGAATGAGCGGCACTATTCTCTGTATTTTTCTGGGTTTTGAGGTGCACATTACGTGCCGTTCGGTATGTCCGTCCTGTAACTCGTCTGTATCTCCTCAGTTGATCTAGATGCTTCTTTGTCCTCAATTCATCTAGACTCATCTAGATGCTTCAGGGCTTCTCTAAAGTTTCGCTTCTGAAGGGGATAGATGACGGGTTGGTCGTGTGTTTCGGCCATTTGTTCCGCCAAAGCTCCAACTGTTCTGAGTAGCTTGGCGACTTACTGACTGCTGCAGTATTCCCTAAATGAGCTCGTATAGCGAAGATTGGCGGATACGCGCGTGTTTGTGCAATAAAAAAGTATTTATTCAGGCATTTTCCACTGTTCTCGGTGAGCGTGTGCAATGAAAACAAATGCTATATAACTTTTTACACTGTCTACCCATTCAATTATAACGCATCGGATTGACGCGGGTAGATATAAGTGACTATAGGAAAGGGACAGTGGCGTCCGGTATCATATTAGTTCACACTGGGAGGTATAAGACTCACTAATGAACGCTACCTGTAAGACTTCTGTCTTACTACTTTCAATAATCCTGTTAATTCTTTTTTCTTTTTCATATGAGGGGATGTAAAGTTGTCTACAAACAACGCCTTCACGGTTTTCGCCCAAGGTTTACCACACTTTTCTCTCTGAAACGAGGGATGGAAGGATATAACGAGCGTTTTATCCATTCGTACTTGCCCGACCGCGCACATCTTGCGGCTAATCGGAGAACCAGGTGCACCAAGCACATCCATGGTGAAGCGGGCGATGCGACTGGTCTTGAGAAATGCCAATACACTTTAAGGGCTTTTAATGGCACTGTATGCTACGGGGCTGTACATAAGCGGAAATTCTTATTCCCAGGATATGCCGCAAATATCTAGAATGGCGACTTTTTTGGCGAAATTTGTAAAAAAAATGGCGACTTTTGGCGACTTTGTTCTCGTTGTTTGGCGACATTTACTCGAAATTCAGTGGCAACCCTGACGGGGTCCTCTTCGGCTAACCTTAGATGATGTCAACGCCGTGTGGCCGTGTGGCGCGGTGCATATCGCTCGACTGCGCACGCGATTTTCATTATTCATGGAAATTACCTTCCAAGCCATATTTGCTGTTGCCATTTGGTAGATGATATATGCGTGTTCGCAGAAATCAGCTGCGAAATTTGGTGTGAGTGGTGATTTCAAGGGCCCCGGCCTAAACCACTCCTAGTTCGAAGGCGAGAGAGTGGTTTCTTTCTTGCCTTCACCACCCTTCCTACTGGCGCTATCGCCTCTTCGCCGCTTATTTCTTCATAAAACATGTGAACAACGTTAGCAGTAAGCGTCGAGCGTATCAGAATTTCCTGTTTTTCGGCTACGCGCTGTTATCAGCGCTTGCGCAATCGAAAACGCACAAAACGAAGCGAGATCAGTTGACCGCGCTCGAAAGCGATGCGACACAAGGGAGAACGGGCGTGCGAGTGCATTGCGAAGAAGGGTTGGAGACAATTCACAACCTCCTTCGTATACGGACCAATCTAGGGCTTATTCTGTCATGACATCACGTGAACAGGCTGCTGGCATCACGAATTGTGCCAAAAGGACCGGAAACGCCTGGAGAGAATAACGCGCTCGTCCTTTCTATTTTCGGAAGTTGCTTAAATCGTGTTCGCGCTAACGAATTCTCGTTCAGCGACCTGCTTCTGGTTCGTGATAAACAAAAGGGCGCGATAATAGGGTACACAAAGAAGAAGAAGCGCGTCGTCCCGTGTCCATCTTCTTTGTGTGCCGTATTATCGCGCCCTTCTGTTTACCATGAAGCAACATCAATTAACTCGCTCAACTTTTTACCTTACTGCAGGTGGGTTTCAGACCGATTACCGAAGGTGACAAAAAAAAAAAGGAACATCACTTGTCGTCAGGACTATCCTTCAAGAAAAAAGGTATACAACAGCTGCATCTTACGGGTACTTAACTAAGGAGCAGAAACCTGGAGTCTTACGATGAGGGTTCAGCTTGAATTGAGGACGACGCAGCCAGCCATGGAAAGGAAAATGATAGGTGTAACCTCAAGGGACAAGACGAGAGCAGGGGAGGTTAGGGAACAAACGGGTTTTAATGAAATATTAGTCGAAACCAAGAAGTAGAAATGGGCATGGGCATGTAGCGCGTAGACATTATAACCGCTGGTAATTAAAAGTAACAGAGCGGATTCCAAGACAAGGCAAGCGAGCGAGGGGGAGGCAGAGAGTTAGGTAGGCTGAAGAGATTAAGAAGTCTGCGGGGAAAACGTGTCCGCAGCAAGCACAGGACCGGGTTTATTGGCGAAGCATGGGAGAGGCCTTTGCCCTGCCGTGGGTGCAGTCAGGCTGATGATGATGATGACTTATCGCCAGCCCTCTTTGCCTTCACTCGCAATGACGTGTTCTGATTGCCACGCGTCAACGATGGTTTTCTCCTGGCGACGAAAATGGTTCTCGCACCGACCAGCGCGACGACGACTTTTCCGGTTTTGTGATGTCGCGCGACCAGAAGAACTTAACTGAGACCCCGAGGAAATGGATCATGCGCTTATGGGCTTCCTTGGCAACCAATGCAAGTGCACTTGCGAGGAACCCACTACGCTATAAATCATTGTAATTTTACTGAGACACCGAGGAAATGGATCACGCGCTTATGGGCTTCCTTGGCAACCAATACAAGTGCACTTGCGAGGAACCCACTACGCTATAAATCAGTGTAATTTTTGAGAAGTAGGGCAGCAGGCCCTGTGCCATTTTTCGTCATTCTACGGAAAGCCGTGGTACCTGCTAAACGCATGTAAGGCATTATGCGCACTTTGTTGATGCTGTGCCTGATGACGATGAAGAATTATGGCAGGGCCCTTTGTAATGGGTTGGAAGCATTCAACAACCTACTCGTTGCGCAATTCGCATTGTGTGACGCCTGGTTAGAGAATTCGCGTTGTGCGACGCTTGGTGCTTATTTTACTCTAATGTGGCTCCTTTCGGACATGAAGCCTGTATAGGACCTTTTTGCAAAGCAGTTTCAAGCACCGGCATGGCTCAGAGGTTGAATACTGGGCTCCCACGCAGAGGGCCCAGGTTCGAACCTCATTCCATCCTGGAATTTTTTCTTAGTTTTTTTTTATTTCGAGCGATACTGGTTACGGACACCGGCGGCGGCGGCGGCGGCGGCGGCGGCGGCGGACAACTACGGCGCCAAAAACGGCCGGTGAAATGATCTCATAACAGCTTTCGCTGTAAAATCTCCCACCGGCACCACCTTGCAGGTCAAGATCTGGTACTAGCGTTACGACTGGTTGCGCACTACTACGACTACGAGGGACGAACGGGTGCCGCCTTAAAGGGGTGGTGCCACCATGTTTGTGGCTTGCGCGTTCTTTGCTGTAAGCGTTTGCTATAGCTCCAGGAAGAACGATGCACGCACCAAGATTCGTGTATTCTCGCTAAATAATTTAATATCGCCTTTTGATGTGGACAACTTTCGGTTTCGGTTTCTGGGCGCCGAGGTTGGGCAGTGACGTAGAAGTGTAGGAGGCGTGGTCACGTGACCACACAAGGCTGTGACGCACTTAGCCAGAAAATGATCGAAACTCGGCGAGTGATGTAGCAACCGATGCTTTGCGGGTACTATAGTGAACTAGAATATATATTCTAGTTCACTACAGCCGGTACGTACGTTGCGGAGGTGGCGGAGGTCCGCAGGTCACTCACGTCACTACAGCAGATCTGGTGTGACGTCACTACAACTTTCGTTGTCCATCCTACAGATCTACGTCAGTGTTGGCGCGCTGGCGATGGGTTTTGATCGGGAGAATGGGCATTTAGGTACACTTTGGAAGTGAATTAAAATATATTCTAAACGTTTGCTGTGTCCGACCCTTCGTGTGGAGTGTCCTTGCATACAGAGGAAACCCACAACAGGCTTGTTATAGCCTCGAAATTTGATGGCACCACCCCTTTAAGGAGCTTCGCCCCTAAAATCCGAAGGCGCTCGGTACTCGTCGCTCTTAACTTGGGTCTTGCGCACCGGCCTCGTTTTTTGAGGCGATCCGCCGTTCTTCATCGTCGGCGACGCTGGGACAAAATATATAATTGTAAAACAAGTTTTCCTGCGATGCACTTGGCTCAATCAATGAAGAGAGAGAGAGAGAGACTGTTTATTAGAGAAATAGAGATTTTTGCCGGCGTGTGTATACCGCTGGCATGTTACTCTCTGTAGGTATGGAGAAAGGGATTGACAGGCTAGAGAAGAGAGGGAAGAAAATAATAGTAAAAAGAAAGAATATAACAAAATGTGAAATGCGCACGTGAACCTGATGCAAATATTTACGAGGGTGTTAGATAGTTAAGGCATTGCTATGTTAAATAGTCAATCATTAGAGCGTTCCAACTAGGCCAATTTTTGACAGGTAATTAAAGAGTGACTGTAAAACCAATGGTTGTGTTATTGTTCGTGCAAGGATCTTGTATAAGCTGCTTGTTTGAGCGACGTGGGATATGTAGACTCCGTTTACGTGTTAAAAACGTACATAGCAGAGAAGCCCGAGAATGCTAAGTTGGAACTTTGTCCCTATTTGAACAATGCTTGCCGGTTGACCTGGACGAAAGATTTACTTGCGATATTTCGAAATGACGTCGGTAAAAATCTGATGGAGCCCAGAATCAACCAATTTTGTGTTAAAGATTAGCAGAATACCATGTACCCAACCCCTCCTCTATCAGACATTCGATATTTTTTATAAGCACTTAGCGCAAACGTATCGGGGTGTGTATTTGAGAGTGATGGTCTAACTCCAGAACGCGCTGTTCATCGGCTTGCTTCGCTACAGTTTACGTCTGCTAAGGGGAACCTTGAGGACGAACTCGTGTGCCTCACTCTTTGCCTTCCGTTCTTGACTGTGTCGCCTTTCATTTACGTGCTTGCGCTGTAATCTCTTTAAAAGTGCAATTTAACCAACTCGCCCAAATCGCCGTCCTTCTTTAAGACAAACGTTCGCGTTCTCTCTTATGTTAAAGCACAAATAGTACGAATATGTTGGAGGTGTGCACCTACGACAGCCACAGCAGTTATTATTTACTAAGAATCAATTGTTGCAAAATAAACTATGTCAAATTAATACTGTTTAGGCCCTGTGGGCTTAATGTACTGTATGTAAATGTATAACGACTTTGCGTATTTTGTTCACTGCCAATGAACTACAATTATACCATGTAAGAAGATGTTCTAATATGATGCGCGTACAGGGGCCCCTGTCAGGCGTTGCTCGCCTTTTGCCCCTGTACCTTTCTTGAACTTGCACTCAAGATAAAATAAACATTCATTCATTCATTCATTCATTCATTCATTCATTCATTCATTCATTCATTCATTCATTCATTCATTCATTCATTCATTGCGCATTACCAGTCCATGTGCATTCAAGACGATGATCCTCGAGGAATGCATATCAGACTTTTCTCCCGGTATTAATGGCATCATCTCACTTCTCTTCATACAGATAGACAGTGTTGAAAACTTAATGGGAATATCGGTGCCTGTTGTGGAAATTCGCCGCTGAATTTAACGTCTGCAACAGGACCTCCTCTACCCCAGAGTTTCGTGTATCGAACAATGGCGTCTTACCGCCAGACTTCTCGTTTGTGCTACCAAAGAGCAAGTGCAGATGTAATCTGTCAGCCTCAAGAAAACTGTGCTTTTAATCTTGCATGAAAAGCTCATTGGACGCCTCCACATTTACACGGACGGTTTAGTTTCAATGAGGAGCTCAAACGGCGGGGTGGCCGTCTGGGCGAAATAAATCAAGATGTAAGATGTAATGTCATAGAGGGACGCCAAACTCGCAGGTATCTATGCTGCGCTGAAGTTCATTGATCAGACACTGCCACAGCCATGGTCCATCTTGTGTGACTCGAAGAATGTTAGTGTCTCCTGTCGCCATCATGAACTTAACGAACAGCAGGCTGCGCGTGTGGGACTCCACTTTACCGCCACGTATTCCACAACGCACACAGCTTCGTCTGTCAGTAGGTTGCGCGTCACGACCGTATTTCTGGTAACGACCATGCTGACGAAGTTACTCGATTTGCTCACAGTAGTGTCCGTCGTACGCAAATACCATTTTCGAGAGCAGATGCAGCAACAAGGCTTCGTGCCAGTACTACTGTGCCAGTGTGACATAACAGGAAACAGCATGGGGCAAGAAAGATCACGCTGCTTGTCTGTCTTTCTCGTACCGTTTGCCCGCGCTGTTTCCTCTTATGGAGCCATGCCAACAAGCTCAAGTTCGTACCCTTTCTCCGTGCAAGTTTGCACTCGCACAGTGGAACCCAAGGCGTACTTACCAAATCACGTCTCTATATATACATCGACGTTTGCGATTCTGTCTTCCACCAGACTCATCATGAGCAGAAGAAACGCTCTCATAGCGCCTTTAGATGGGTATGGCATTCACGAATGTATGCTCTTTTCTGCGCTGAAATAGCAAAAGACCTTGCTTGCGGCCACTGTAGCTGCGAGGAGACAACCAGACACCTTCTCTGTAACTGTCCCCGTTACGATGTGGGAAGAAAAGCTACCGCAACTGTGCTCCCTAACCTGAACGGTCACCACTCGACAGAAGAGCCAGATAGACCTTGTTGATCCCTTCAAGTTTTAAGCGCACTGCTGCAATGTTTTTAAGGACTTGTTGAATGCTCGACAGCCTGTGTCACGATCACGCGTTTTATTTACTTTTACACCTTGTCTGCATCTACCACGTTTCATTACGCTTCCCACACCCATAGACCAGCCGCTGCACACGCTGGCGAACTTCGCTGCCGTTCCTTCTCTTTCAACGCTTCCTACTCCTCCTCTCCCTGCTCTGTAAGCGAGTTGAAGTGAATTTGGGCGTGGTTACTAAGGCAAGGCAATGCGTTTGCTTGCTTACGAACATGCCCGCAATATATATATATATATATATATATATATATATATATATATATATATATATATATATATATATATATATATATATATATATATATATATATATATATATATATATATATATATATATATTCTATGAGCGTTCCAGCAGAAAGTTGCACGGACTTGGCTGCTGCACTGTGGACGCCCGTCGCTATGCAGCCCGTGTTATCGTACAGAGGCTCTCTTCATGCATTGCTTGCAAGCGCGCTATCTATCGCTGCCCTAGGAGAAAAGGACACAGCGCCTCGGCATGAAGTTGAACGAGATATCTGGAGAGCCGGATGTGTGATAAGGACAGGCTCGTACGGGCGGCCGTGTACACACGCGGGCAGAACGGCGTGCAGTCATAGATAACGGAAGCCGACTCGGCCTCTCGATGTGTTTGTGTGAAAGAAACGCTTACACGCGGAATAATGAGAAGGGAGCTTTTTTATATTTGCGTGCTCGCTGGAAAATGAAGGTGTTTGTCCTGTTACAATGCAAAGATTTCTCTTGTCAACCTGGCACATAGTCCTGTTCAGATTGGTCTGTGAGTTCTTGACATGATGGGACAATGAGAAAGATGTTAGTAAACTCCAAAGGCCAAAGATGTAACGCCAACGTGTCGAGGCGAACAATGTTCCTCTAGTTTCAATTAAAGACTTGGTGCCAATGCTTGAGACATATTTATGCTGTGATCCTGAAGTATTGCAAAAGCAAGAAAGGTTCGCGGATTCTAAAATAACGGCAAAGCTAAGTCGCGCAAGGCTTAAAGACAGCGAAGCTGGTTGGTTCTGAAGTTTTCAGAAGGTTTTTGCTTGGTTTTGCTAGGCATCAGTAGGTTAGGCTAGGCATCACTAGGTTTTGCGCAGACACGACAGGCATGCCCAAATTCCGTGCTCAGACACTCTCGATGAAACCGGCTATCAGCTGAAGTGGTACTCTGCCGGGCTCTGCGCTCAAACTTCTCGACCCCATGCAGACCGGGCACGGATTCGCGGCGTTTTTGCATGTATTCCCTTAGCCGAGCGGCATATCCAGGCTTTTCCGCTTGCCGGCGACGCTGGGCAACAGCCTCTTCGGCTCGACGTCTCCCAGCGTATTGCAACTTGGCGGCACGTTGTCATTCTTTATACGGGGCTTCTTCGGGAGTTCGTTTATGCCTACGTATGGCGAAGCAAAGGCGCAGGTGGTGGTGGTGAAAAGCATTTATTTACAAAGAGAGGTCCGGGACCTCTTTAGAGGTTCCTACAGACTAGGTGGAGTCTATTCCGGGACCTTATTGGTTGAAGCCGCTGCCCTGGCTCTCTGTACCAAGGCCTGTTGGGCCCGAAGGCCTGAGCAGCCGAGCAGGGCCGCCTCCCCGTCCTCTCGTGTAGGGTTTGGGTGAGGAGTAAGGGCTGTGTTGTTTTTACAGGCCCACACCATGTGGTAGGTTTCCGCCACCTCCCCACAGTGCTGACACTATCCTGTGACGGTAGGGTCGGAATGTTTTATTACTGCAGGACTAACATTGTGTTAGTCTGGAGTCTTAATAGGACGCGCTCGCCTCCTTTCTTCAACCCCCTTGCGGGAGGAGGGTAGCGGCGATGACTTTCCTTATAATATTCTAGAATTCCCCTATAGAGGAGGAGAGGGTAACCCTCCCCGTCTAGAATAACAGAGAGCTGAGCTAGTTGGTAAGTATTCATTCTAAAAAGACAGGGCGTGCAAACAAGGACACAAGAAAGAAGTTAGGACACCACAAACGCCGACTAACAACTGGAGAGACGCACAACGGCTGAAAAGAAGGAAGGCACGAAAACTTATCTGCGCATGCCCATGCAACAGGCGAACCTATCAATCCGGCACGCGTGGCGGTCTACGTGGAAGATAACTGTTAAGGCATTTGATTTCATCTTTATGCAAGTTAATCGATGGTTGGCTCACGCATGCGCTACCACTATTCTCGATATGCCATGCTTCAATCATCAGGCGCGTTTCTTCATTTCTATGACGGTACAACACTGCACATTCATCTAATTTTGGCGTGCACTTACGCGCACGCCTCTCCGTCTGTCTCCACTGGGATTGACGGAAGAAAGCCGGAAATGAGCGCTCGGGCAGCCGCATCTGCAGCCTCATTTCCCCGCAATCCCTGATGACCCGGAGTCCAAATAATACTTTTCGGGTGAGGGTTCGCGTCCCTTATGCAGTTGCGCAGTATTTTGTAGGCTAAGGATGAGATGTACCCTGCTACGTAGTTGCGACACGCGCCCCGCGAATCCGTAATAATGCATCTGGAATTACTGTGAGAGGCCGCAAGGGCAATGGCTACCTCTTCAGCCTGTGTTACAGTATACACCCTAAAGGTTAGCCTATCCACCTGTGTTCCTTCGTGAATAGCAGCGGCCGTGTACCACCCCTCGGGGTTTGAGCCAGCAACGTCCACGTAGTAGACACCGCTCTTCTGTCCATATTGTAGCTCCAGCGCCCGAGCGCGCGCCTCACGTCGTGCGGTGTGTTCATCTCTGTCCATTTTAGTGGGTAGAAGTCGGACCAGAAGGGCTGTGCGCCACAGTCCTGGCACCTTGACCCGCTCCTGTAGGGGGAAGTCATGTTTTATATGCAGTCGCGCAAGTAGACTTTGGCCAGAGTTTGTTTGGGCCAACCGTGTGTATTTAGGGAAGGCGCAGAGCACGCTCCCGGTATGACAACTGCCGGAATAGCCCGGCGACGACGAGTCGGCGTGCAGGAATGGTCATGAGCACTGTCTAGGCAGGTGGGCGGAGCTTGGCGAAGGTCACGGGCGATGCGCAGTTGGCCTATAGCTGCCATGCCTATGCTAGGCGAGGTTTTCGATCGACGAGCACGGTTTTACGGATAGCTTGAACAGTTTCGCTTTTAAACAAAGAAGAGTTGACCCTCTTTCCCAGAAACTGAAAAACTAAAGGTACTGTTGTGAGCATAACGTATTACCGAGCCCAGAAATCTTTCTATAACTTTGATATAGCTAGTTCCCGGCGCACTATAGCCAGGCGTCGGAACTACGCCATAGGTCATCTTCGCTAATTGAATTACCATTGGAATACAGCATTTCCGCTTTTATTGAAATCTCGCGAATGGGGCCGGGTTGAATTTTTCGATTCCTATTATTGAAAAAAGCGGCACCGGTATTGAAAGCTTGCACGTGAGCTCCAACATGGCGGCTTAGACGACGCCAAGGCAGTATAACCACACGGCGATTAACTTGCTTCAGTGCGATAACGGCACCGCGGGAACGTTATTGGGCATATGTGCATGAATAACGAAGAAACCAGCATGCGATGCAATGATAACACTTACATGACGTCACAAAGTTCACGTCCCACCATGTTGGTGATCCTGTATGGCTGTTTCGGTGACGTCTGTTCAAGCCACCTATTAGAAAGCATCTCGTGGGTTTTGGCCTTTTCCTCCCATTTAGCGGCGAAGCTGTTTAAGGCAGCCGTAATTTTTGCGGCATGTCCTATGTGGCCTATCCTGTGCGCCCTATCATGCATATGCCACAGGGATGGGGTAAATACCACTACTCACCACTGGTCCACTAAAAATGAAGAAAGCAACAGTTAGCCCGACACTAGGGAACGCGTATGTGCCGCAGAATTTTTCGCGGCCTATCAGGAAACTATCACAATCATAAACGGACATGTGCCACAGGAATTCGGTGAATCCCACTACTCACCACGGTTCACTAAAGAGGAAGAAGGCAACAGTCAGCGCAACACTAGGAGACGGTAAGGGCAACGGCGGCTGCGAGAAGACCCCGAAGCGATGGAAGGCCTACGCCAACGACGACCTGCCCGTAGATTATGAGAGATGCGAACGCTCGGTTTCAGCGCGGGTTTCTGTTTCTAGAGTTTGTACATCTGTGTCGTGTCTGTGACTGTCTGTGGTTTAATTCGAACCTCTATGTGCTGAGAGTCAACGTAGAAAAAACCTGGAATCACCTAGCTAAAGCCTAGCAACGACCTGGAAGCAACCTAGAAACAACCTGCATCGCCTAGGTAAGGCCCAGAAACAACCTAGAAGCAACCAGATTAGTCTTCAGAATCGTCCAGTTTCGCTGCGTCAAGCCTTGCGCGGCTTAGTGCAAGCTTCGGCATTTTTTTTGTGCTCCTGGCCAACCTCCCCACCATTCGCCTACGCTCTATTTCTATTTTTCTGAAAAACTTTTATCGATAAAAAAAGTTTTTTTTTTCTTGCGCAGGCACTACGCACCCGACGATAAGCAGCAGTGAGCATTCCCCTCTGCTTGTTTTGTCATATAATCAATCAATCAATCAATCAATCAATCAATCAATCAATCAATCAATCAATCAATCAATCAATCAATCAATCAATCAATCAATCAATCAATCAATCAATCAATCATTTAACGTGCCCAGGAACAACCGTAAGGTCTTTGTGCAGGCGCACGCAAAAAAAAAACAACAATAAAAATAAACAATACAATACAGACAGTCTTCAGAAATAAAAAGAGCAAAAACACGTAGATAAAGAGAAATGAACACAAAAAATTCGGCAGATCCCACGTACCATGGGAGTCGATGTTATGCGAAGCATGCGGCGGGAAGGTGAATGTGGCGAAATTCTTTTTACTTAAACGTTACAAAATGAAGCTAATGACTTGCATAAATTATATACGACCACATATATGTTGAACAGCCGCATATGTGTTATATAACCAGTTGTTTACAGTTGGGTTACGCTGCCAGCGGCAACGTGGCTATTATACTAACACCAGAAGCGGTAAGCGGATATGTCGTGCTATGCTTGTCCCTTATGATGGAGAACGCACGCACGTTTCACGAACCCATGTGCATGTGTGGAAGAAGTTCTTGACAGTTCTTGAGCAAGGTCATCATCCCCATGATCAGGGAGTACCAGCAGCTGGTCATGACTTGTTATCGGATCAGGTCGTGATCGCGGTGACGAGGGGTCCATGTGTAGCGAAGTATGAGGTATAGTACAGCTGTTGGAAATCGTGGATGCCTCGGTCATTTCGTCAACAAATTGTCTGTCGATAGAGCCGGCGACATGTCGGAACCTGAAGTCACCGTTCGCGTTGGCGAGGTATACGCCGTCGAGGCTGTTAGGCCTGGATAGTGCTACGTAGGCCAACATCAGTGAATCGTGCTTGTCGTATTCGTAGACTACGTGGGCGTATGCGGCCTACGTAGTCTAGTCTACAAAGCGGCTGTCAATCAATCTAGAATCATTCTCGGTCAGCATGAGGCCATCGCCTAGCCTCGTAAGAAATGAAGAGGACACTGCGTCGTTCTGGCAGACGAAGTGCACTTCATGGTGCGATGATGTGATTATCATACGTGACTTTCGTTGATGTATTCCTCCGTGGTCGAGCAATGCTTCACTATAGCTTGCTGAATCATAACACTACAAATGTAACGTTTATTAGGCTGCTATAAAAGCGGAGCCAACACTTGAACCACAGACGTTAATCTGATATGACGCCTGTATTGTAGGATTACGTACGCATCGTAGGAGTATCATGTAGTGTTTATTGCTTGCTTGCAAACTTAGATAGCCAGCATCACAACCACAATTGACGTTGAGCCAACATTACGTCTGCGTAGGCTGTTTTTCCAAACCAGTTTATAGACCTGGCGTGGCTCTGTGGTAGAATACCTGATTTGCCACGCAGAATGCTTGGGTTCGATTCCTGCTGGGATCGTAATTTTCATTCTTTACATTCGTCGGATCAACGCTGCCGATGTCGGTTTTTCCTAACGCTCTCGTATTTAGGTTACCAATGTCTGTTCTCGCCGTTCCTGGGGGTAGATATAAACTGTCAGTCACCTGTGGCGCATACCCGTACACCGCGGCCCGTGGTAAACGGGTATGTGCCACACGTGTCTGGAGGAAAGGGTTTGACGACGAACGCGACAGGATTTTCGCGTTATTCATGTCATGACCCGACAGTCATATTCGTCGAATCATCTTACCCTCCCACGCCAATTTTGGTCAACACCAAGTTAAGGAGGCGATCATGAGAGCACCCAGACGTAGGCGGTTAGATAGATAGATAGATAGATAGATACGTAGATAGAAACGCTCAAAGTGCCAAAGGTTCGCAAAGAAATGCTTCGCATTTAAAAGGGGAGGAGTAAAATAAGGCAACACGAGAAATATTGACGGGGAATAAAAAATTAGATTGCATATATACAACTATGCGGAAAGGCTGATAAAATAATAATAATAATAATAATAATAATAATAATAATAATAATAATTTTATTCCGATCAATACAGTGTTGATGGAGCGGATGGGAAAAAAAACGACTATAGCCGCTTGACTAAGTTCTCACCCCCCCCCCCCCCCCATTTACCTCAGGCGGAGGTAGTGGTCATGTTACCCCACGTGGACTTTATGTCATGCTAAATTTTTTATTGAGTTCTGAGTTTCGCCTTCTGTATATAGTCTGGAGTGCGTCGAAATAAATTGCCTGTTTAAAACTGAGCGCGCCATTACATCGGGCTCCTTGCATCGGGCTGGCGCTGCGTAGATTTAGTCTGAGTCGAACCTTTTGAACACGCAAGCATTACCACGCAACGCAGTATTGAGGAACAACGATTCATTACCGCGGTTCTTCGACCTGCGGCCTGAGCCGCCACACTTTAATGTAGGCTAATATATCGTTCTACTATAGCATTCGGCCAATAGGAAATCACGGACTATACTCGCCTATTGCTTGGACATGCGCGTCCTCCACTGCCACCGATGCAGTAAGTGTCATCATGCAGCCATGGGCGATGCGATATCGCGACGAGTCGTTTTACGAGAAACGAAGTTGGTGCTGAGATATCATTGTACCACTTCAACTACGGTCTCTGCACCGCATCCAGACTTTTCGAGCCTCCCTAATGCCGGCAGACGCCACACTTTCCTGCCCCAGCAAAGTCCTTGCGATCTCTGGAAGAGGATTACCTTGTGCAATAAGTAACTATAAGCCGACAGAAATCTGTGACGGCAGCATTAAGCGAGATATACCAGACGAAAAAGAGGCAAGTTCTTTAAGCGCTACAAGGAATGAAGCGAGTATTTGCGCATGCCACGGACGTCGAAAGGAACTAATCCGTAGAAGGTTGAGGGGGTAGATAAGAAGGAGAGTTTTGCCTACGTGGTTTCAAATATGTGCCGGAAAGACAAGACGCATGAAGCGCTAGGTCCTTCGGAACATTCCACAATTAACCGCAACACCGCGAGGCTTAGTGATTCCAGGTACTTCGGAAAGGCGGTGATATACCTTATGGCCTGGATATTGAGCACAGTGGCGTCAGATCTTGTGAACCTGACAGACTAACCCGGAACTTCGCTTCCTGTCATCTCCATTCCCGCACTTAGGGATTGTAATCCTACTTGGGCCACTTGAGATCAATGCCTCAATCAGCTCAAGCAAAGCACATAAATGAAAGGCTGAAGCTAAAGCTCCTGTCGCGACCCCGTGGCCCCTTTGGCTGCTCCCTTGCACCAACAGGACACCTGCAGTCGCTGTAGTTTGCTTAGGCAGAGAGATCCCAGAAAATTACTGGTATTGCTCGCAGAAGGCGTTAGCTGAATTCACTGGGTAATAAAGACAATGACGAGACGTAGTACAGAGTGGGAGTACAAGCAAGTAAATCTTTGCGCTTAAGGCCGAACCATATGCAGCGTCTTTGCAGGCGTTCTTCCGGCGTTTCTTTTCCCGGCGTCACTCCGCGTCGACGCTACCGGCGACGGTGACCGAAACGTCCATCTCAGTACGTCCCAGACATCGGCAGCGTCTGCGTCGACGCCGGAAGCACTTCAGTGAACGCAGAACCAATCAGTGCACGGCTGGCAGCGACTCCCGCCTACGTAATGGCGTCGTCACTGCTCCTAAGATGGCTGCCGCCCGCCTCTGATCTATTCAGTCGTCACCGTGCACTGTGTTGCCGGCAAGTTTTCAAATGATGCCTGTGTTTGACTTAACTTGTTAGTTTCGACAGCAAAGCCCTTGTGAAATTTTTAACTGTTTCCGAGAGCCATACTCATGTTCATCGGTACGCTTAAGCAGGAATTAGGGTATTGGCCGAATACGTGACCTCAAAGACGTGCGGCAAGTTCAAGCTCAGAGGCCATATATTGCGAGTTTGTGGCTCTTTTTAACCTCAACAGCTGCCGCTACAAGTTAAATAATAAAGAAATAGACCTTTCGGCGGCACTGTGACTCGAACACAGTGCACGGCGACGACTGAATAGATCCGAGGGTGGCGTCCGCCATTTTGGGAGCAGTGACGACGCCATTAGGTAGACGGAAGTCGCTGCCAGCCGTGCGCTGATTTGTTCTGCGTCCATCGAAGCGCTTCCGGCGTCGACGCCGACGCTGCCGATGTCTGGGACGTCTTGAGATGGACGTTTCAGTCACCGTCGCCGTAGCGTCGACGCGGAGTAACGCCGGGAAAAGAAACGCCGGAAGAACGCCTGCAAAAACGCTGCATGTGGTTCGGCCTTAAGCGCAAAGATTTACTTACTTGTACTCGCACTCTGTACTACGTCTCGTCATTGTCTTTATTAGCCAGTGAAGTCAGCTAACGCCTTCTGCGAGCAATATTAACAATTTTCCGGGATCTCTCTGCCCAAGCAATCTACAGCGACTGCAGGCTTCAGGCCGGTGTCCTGTTGGCACAAGGAAGCAGCCAGAGGGTTCACGGGGTCACGACACGAGCTTTCGCTTCAGCCTTTTATTTTTATGCTTTGCTTGAGTTCACTGAGGCATTGATCTCAAGTGCCCCAAGTAGGATTACAGTGGATACCTTCGAATATTGGTATAGCCGAGAATGAAGCGGCCGATCACCGCGCTTCAAGTTGGGCCCACAACGAGTGTGACTGCCAAGAAATTCCATACCTGTTTGACAACGCTCGTCTGCTGATCAGCCGACACCTTCTGAAGCAGCACCCGGACCAGCGTGCCGCAAGGGGACGGTTCCCTTCGTGGTCGTGGATTCTCTCGTCATGACAGATCCCTTTTATATAAGCTAAGAGTTGACTCTATATTAGTGCGCGAACGATTATATCGTCAAGGGCGTGTGGGCAGTCCGTTACGTTCGTCTTGTGGCTCCTGTGAGACACTTGAACACCTAATTTCAGAGTGTCATGCATTCGTTGTGCAGCGAGCACTGCTAATGGACTTATTGGACTTAAGTGTACGAACCTTGATTGCCTGTTCCCAGCAGGATATGCTGCTCGGCGTGATCGAGCCATGGTAGCTTCCTTTAACAAAACCGATTTGGACTCGCGTTTAGAGACATTGTTCCATGCGTCTACTTATTTGTGTTTACGTCTTTGCTATATGTTTATTTTTCTTTCCTCTTTTCTTTCCTTTTATTACCTCCTATCTTCCTTTCCTCTATGCTCCCCCTTCTTGAAGGACCAGGGAGGTATTGCGCCCCTTTAGGTGGCAGTTGTCAGCCTGGCTAGAACTGACTAGAATCCTTCGCTTTCATTTACACATTCCCAATTCCATGTCGCCCACTGCTGCTTGCTACTCAAAAACTGAACAAATAAGAACAAACGGAACAAATAAGGCGGAGTCAACTCGAGCGATACAAAAATCAGGATCACGTGATGACCTCTACATATGACGTCACAGAGCACCACAATGTGTGATATCATCATGGCATCATCGATTGGTCATAGGTGTGTCGATCACGGAGGCAGTGCAAAACCAGCTTAAGGACAGAAACCTTGAAACGCCCCCAATTCTGGAGGCAGGGCAAAAACCACGTCAGGTGCGGAAAGCTTTCAGAGGGGCGGGGGAGGGTCAATACATCGGTGGAGAAGAAAAAAAAAAGGTGGCTTTCGCCTTCGAGTCGTCTTAGGCGAATGCATGAGGGACGATGTAAGTTTTTTTTTTTTCGTTCCCGCCAGGTAAGACTTCAATTCGTCGAAGTGCGAATTCGGCCATCGTCAACATACTGTGTTTGTAAACCTTGTCGATTATTCCGGCATTAGTGCTAATGCAGAAAAAGTTTGAGCAGTCGAGGATTTTTCTGTGACGAGCTGTGCAAACGACGTTCGAAGCTCCGCAGGCTTCTGCTCCCAATCTAGCACAAGTGCGCGCAATTTTGTTGTACTTGCGCGCCCTCTCACTGACTTATTTAACAAGCAGCTCACATAATGTAATAATTGTTGGTGTTTAACGTGCCAAAACCACGATATGATTATGAGGGACGCCGTATTGGAGGGCTGCGGTTCTTTAACGTGCATCTAAAACTAAGTACACGGGCCTCCACCATTTTCGCCTCCATCGAAAATGCAGCCGCCATGGCCGGCATTCAATCCCGCGACCTCGGGGGTCAGCAGTCGAGCACCATAACCACTAACCACCGTGGCGGGCGTTTAAAATGCATGTGCTGCGTTGAACGTCCGAGTACTTCGTCTAAAAGTAGCACTTCTTCCTCGTGTGTCTCCTTGTCCTGGTCCTCACTTCGCGCTATAGCAGTGATCATGGACCCTTTAAGGAGTAGCAAAATATAAATATCTAGATCAAATATTAAGAGGGGAGCCTACTCATGTGAAGGAAGTCCACCGAGGGAAAATGATGTGTTGTTGCGCGTGCGCTCTTAACTCATGATCGTTAACTGACCAGTGTGACTCAAGTGAAAAGTGTATAACCATCGTATTTTTAAGTTATCACACATGGGGCAGAAATCTGGAGAAAAACAAACTGGAAAAGAAGCTAAGGACCACCGAGAGTGCAATAAAACGAACTAACTCTAAGAGGCAGGAAGACAGTAGAGTGGATGAGGAAACAAACAGGGTTACAGCCAATATCCAAGTAAACATGGAGAGAAAACGATTGACAGACAAGGACAGATAGAGCTTCGGAAAGGATACCAAGAGATGGAAAGAGGACGGCAAAGGGTGAGGACCGAGTGGGTTGGTCATTCTTCCTCCTGCAGTGGTGAACACGTAGACTGATGATGATAATGATGAGGAAAAGGCCAGCATTTCACCGCATTGCGCAATGGGGTCCTGTGCACGGACATTCGAACACCGACACGAGCGTTGCAGGACTCATTATAAACACTGGCGTCCCTTCTATAGGCGTATTAGGTAAGCGATAAAATACAACACAAGCACAAAAATGACGATAACAGATAGAAACGTAATACGTGTTGAATTTTCTAAAAGAGATGATGCACGAATTCCCAGTGCATCGTGAAATATACTTTCCCACAAACCTTTACTTGCACAGAAAACTGCGACACCCGAAATATTTTTACGCCTGACTTTTCACGATCTGCAGTCAAAAGGACCACATGCAATGTGACGTGATACGTACCTCAGTGTAACACATGAACATGACGCTTTTCCTAACCGGAATAATTAAAAAGAAAGCTTTGTTTTTGAGTAAACGAGTGTGAACTGCTCGAAATGAAGAAAACACGAAGGAAGACACACAAACTGATTGTCTGTTTTGTGGGCCTTCTTTCGTGGTGTCCATTTCTTAATTTTGCGCAGTGCACAATCGTCCACTAGAACAACACAAGCTAATCCCTCAAGATGTTCTAATTAACAATCCTTTTTTCGCTGACGTTTGTTCCCTGTGAGTCAGTAATAAGAAGTTACTTGACGACGTAGTATGCCACCAATGTTGAGGCCTATTCGACAGAATCATAGATGTTTAAAATTTCTCAACCAATCTTTCAACGGCTGGAAATTGTTTTCAGCGTGCCTTGCTTGTGGGTACAAAGAATATCTCCCAGACCCTGCAGCCGAGAGATAACGACGGTGGTAAGCAGCCCCTGTGCAGCGCACCGTTTTACGTTACATACTTATCTTATTCATATTTTCTATAAGCGCGAAGGACACGTTACACAAACGAAGCACACGGGACAAGCGCTTGTCCCGTGTGCTTCGTTTGTGTAACGTGTCCTTAGCGCTTATAGAAAATATGGATCAGTACCAACTAGCCCGATCTCAGTGTCTTCTATCTTATTCACCCGGCTCGTGGATTGTTTACGAAAGCAGATAGCGTTATGACGCATCGTCTGATTAGAGTGCTGGACAACAAACTGCTCTGGTATCTCTTATAACGTGAGAATGAGCGAAGCCATCGAGAACTAAACGTCTAAACTGTATTTGACGGCTGCGGCTTGAATCATTGCTGCTTGTTAAACTCTCTTCAACGGAAACACAAGCGTTAAAGAATGACAAGCTAGAGATACGCAACGGTATACGTGTGCACGTCTAGCATAAACAAGTGCACGTGAAAGCAGTGCGTATAAACGCCTCCAGGCTCATTGAATTTAACCTCTTCGCTACCAGCATCCACGCGTGGACATGATTCCTTAGGCAAATTACACAACGCGTCATGGAAAACTCGCGCCTTTGTTGCCCGCAGTGTCATTTACCCATACTCCAAGAGGGAGCAGCAGAAGTCAACATTAGCGATTCTGTGTACAAAGAAAACAAAATGGCGGCGGGGTAATAGCGCAGCGCGTGGATGCTTAGGCCTAACTGCTTAAAGTTCTGCAACCAATATTTTGTTTGCATACAAAGCAGTGCAAACGAAAGTTATGCTATTGGTCTTTGGGAATCGTTTATAAAAATTCTGAAGCACTTAAAGGCAGAATTCACAGTTATCCGCGGTGTTTTCGCTACATTGGCAACTGATGTTCCCCTTTGCGGCACCCATTTTGCCCCTTTGAAAAATGAAAATTTTTGCCTGAATTTTTTTCTTCGCACTTGGGCAACTACGTGAAATAAGATTTGGCAAACTGCATCTCCTTTTGTTTCCAACATCTTTGTTCGGTAGTGAAGAGGTTAAGGTTATATTGTGGTGGTTCATTGTTCCGTGAATAAAGGGAGCTACAGTTGCGTGCTGCTTTAGAAGGAGCCGCCACAGTTGCAGTTCCGGAAAGTACAAGTGGACGAATGCGACTGCTTCTTGTGATGTACTCTATAAGTGGAGATGCAGAGGTTTTCATAATAAATTGACCATCACGAAAAATCAGTTGTGTCGCTGTGGGCATTGCTGCAAGTGCTTTCTGCGCGTGTGAGCATGGCAGTGCGCTATGAATACATGACGTAGGCATCTATGGTGGCCATGGCCGCAAGGGAACCTCTATACAGCACCCCACTTTGCGTTATGCAATTGTTCTAGTGAGAATAACATTGGCTTCAGGAAGATAGAATAACTTCAATATATATACAAATGTAGGCGGATAAAGCTTAGTCAGTAAGGACACCGGGACCACTGCCTTTCGGAAACCAGAGATGGCGACGAGTTGAGGAGAGGTCGCCCTTAGCTTATGTGGCGGTAACCTCTTTCAGTGCGCGCCGAACAAAACACGCATGAGGACTGGCAATGAGGCACCGTTATATTCCTAGTAATTCAATAAAATGTATCCATGATCAGCTTATGTAACTGGCAATTGCAAGATGAATGCCTCACTAAGCGATTTAGAGCCACTGATATTTCATCATCAGCCTGACTACGCCCGCCGCAGGGCAAAGGTTTCTCCAATAAGTTCGCCAGTCTTATGCTTGCTGAAGCCACTTTATCCCCCTAAATTTCTTAATATCACGTGCCGCCCTAACTCTGTGCCTCAGCCTCGCACGCTTGCCTCTCTTGGAATCCAGTCTCTTAATTACCAGCAATTATCTAGCCGTCGCGCAACAAGCCCTGCCCATGCCCATTTTTTCCTTGATTTGGGTTAGGATGTCCTCAACACCTGTTTGTTCCTTCACCCACTCTGATCTCTTCTTGTTCTTTAACATAGCACCTATGAGTATTTTTTTTCCATGGGTCCTTCCTCTTCCCCAATTTAAGTTGAACCCTCTTCGTAAGCCTCCAGGTTTATGCTCCATAGGTAAGTCCCCGTAAGGTGCAGTTGTCATGTACGTTCCTCTTGAGGGATAATGGTAAAGTACAGTTGGTGATTTCAGAGTGCCTGCCATGTGCGCTTCACTCTATTCTTATTCTCCTAGTTACTTCAGTCTCATGGCTAGGTTCTGCGGTGACTACCTGTCCTAAGTAGACGTATAATCCTTTACGTCTTCCAGTGCCTCTCTACCTATCGCAAGGCGTTGTTCTCTTCCGAGACTGTTAAGCATTACTTTAGCTTTCTGCACATCAATCTTGAGGCCTACGGTTCCGCTTTCCCTGTCGTATAATGATCTTATGTGCCAGCCAACAACATCTTATGCCTGAAAAATTTCTGATTTCATCGCAGCACCTAAATTTATGTCTCCGTTGACTGCGTACCTCTAGCTTTTCCATCTATTATATAACTATAATAGACGACCGTCAGCAACCTTTAGCAATAGTTAGTAATAAGCAACATAGGGCCGGCACACCTTCTTTCCTTTCTTAATTCTTGCTCAAATACTGACTCTCCTCGTTTTCTCTAAGTCTCACAGAAATTGTCCCACATCATAACGTTAACCCTATCACTTGTCTTTATGTATTTACTGGGGCCTCTTAACTACATGTGGGGCTCCGTATCTGTGGTCTATAATATGTTGGTAAATTAATAATGAAATGATTTTAACCTTTTCCTCTGAGGCTGCCTGGTATGCTTGCAAAAAGACCCTCCGAAACGCGACATAAGTCGCGTTTTGGAGGAGCACATCAGAAACCATTGAAGTCCTTCGGAATTGTGGAATGAAAAGCATGTTTATTGGTCACCCAGTCATTATACTGACGGGGCAAGGCGTATCTTGACTTGACACTTCGCAGCATAAATGCTTAGTCTTCTTTTACATGGACTCAAGCAAAAGCGCTTACTTTTGCAGCGTTTGGTCGATGTTTTCTTGTTGGTTGTTACATAGGCTGAGTTTAGCTTGCATTAAAGCTTCCGTATGAAGACAGCATTTGTTCTGTGCACTTGGTACATTTGTGTTTGTTTTGTCCTGCCATTTTGTCGTGGCGAAGGGGCTCTTACGCGTACTAACACAAGCATGCAGGTAAGTGATGACCGATGGAGATCAGAGAGCGACTCGACGCTTGCTTTCCAGCGGGTGTATTTTCCGTAGCAGACGAAGCGGCATACGAGAAACCAACAAATTCATGAGAACTTTTGCACATGTGGTCAGCTTCTATAGCTTCTCAGGTACATTTGCCCTCTGTAGTAAGGATCACTCTGCGTCGTCAAATGACGGTGGATTGCATCAGCCTTCACAGTGATCGGCCGCTTTGCTTCTGGCCTGTCTCTTGGCAATAGTGGTGCTACATCTTGCAAATTTAATCAACGCAAAAGAAGACTACGAAAGAAAGCACATGATCAGCAGTGGTCCTGTGTGTGCGTGGTCTTTGTCTTTTGCGCTGATTGACTTTCAAGGGAGCATGCTCTCCTTATCCAATATATGGGCATCTATAAACCTTTTCCAAAGGACAAGAATCACACGGGAGCAGTATCGGAACGAGTGTGCGCTCAGTTTGGTACCCATTACGCGAATATAAGTCTACATAAACTAGCCTGGATTCCACTTACTCTTGGAAATGTCTTAAGACCCTCAGCAGACAGATGTACCAAATAAGTCAATATATTACCAAGCAACATCCCTTTGTTAGTTGTGAGATCGTACCACTGCAGTTCCCGAACATACGCGCGGCGCGAGTCTAAGCGCATACAGATACAAGAAACTGCAATGACAACTGTTCGGGTACTTTCTTGTTTCTATTCCCAGCATGCAGGAGTACATTATATGACCCACCAACTACAGCCCGAACGTGTGCTTTGCTAAAGTTTTTCTTTGTTGATATCAGCCCGAAACTCTGTAACTCGAAGTGACAGTCGTTTTGGAACGCGTCGCCTTGCGCTGAGTCAAGCGACGCGATCTGTCCTGGCATCCAGGCCAGTTCGCCCTGCGGCGGCGACGGCGGTGGCAGCCAGCGACGCGTCCAACACGACTGAGTAGCGGGGGAAACCCGCCACCGTTGTTGCTGCCAGCGCATTCGGTCGTCCCACGGCTTACGTCAGCGTGTGTGTGGGACATCAAGGCTCCTGGAAGAACGGACAAGGATGATGGTTGGGCGGGGGTATCGGCTTCGCGGAAACGGGAGCCGTAGAACCTCTATCGGACGGCAACGCTCTCGCTCCACCCAGCCTGTCTATAACTATGCCCCTCTTGGCACATAATTATCTCATCGCAGGAGTTATGGTTTAAGAGAGAGAGAGAGTGAAATGAGAGGAAAAAAAAAAAAAGACCGCTTGGTCGAGGACGTCCTACGGTGAGCTGAGCGCGTAGATCGTGGCGAGGCTGTTACATGAATAAACACCGTCTGATGAGTCAGTGATTGATTCATCTTGGACAAACTCTGTGCGGAAAACCGAAGTTTCTCTCTGTGATCAGTTGCGCTGCCGTTGGCGCTGGCGCATGACGCTAATGAGGTGGCTACCGGAGCAAAAAGACAAGCGAGCCTTGTTGTTCTCGCGCTGTGTTTTGTGCGTAATAATGGTGATAATCTGGCGATATATTTGTGCGCGATGATGTACACTTCAGAGACAGCACACTGTCACTTCGTTTTATTTTACTGAAATAACAAAGCAAGAACGGTTGGAGACTACGTGGCGCTCACCACTCCTTGTCATTTAGCATACGAAACAGAGGGGGAAAAACTGAAATTGTACAGGAAACGTCCTCATAAAATTATGAGACACCACGATGACATGAGATTACAACACAATACACACATTCTTCTATTATATTTCGCTAAAACACAAGACTCCATAATAGTAAACAAAACGCCCACGCGGGATAAATTTCCAGCAATGGAGGCTGCTTTTCGACGCGGGCGAAATAGAGGAAACCCCGTGTACATAGATTTATGACCACGTTATTGGATCCCGGATCATAGAAATTAATCGGCACTCGGCCTATAAGGTGTGTCTCATAACCATATCGTAGTTCTGGCACGTAAAGTCCCTGAAATTATTTAACTACGTTGAAAGGAATCGACTGCTGAACCCGCTACCTCAAGATAACGTTCCCCATGTAGTGTACGCTGACCTAAAGTAAAAGCTTCTTTAGGGAAAGAAAAATCCTCTCCCTTCCCTCCGTCTTTTCACTGTTCCAGAAGCGTATATATTTGCACCGCAGAAATAAACGCATTTGTTGGTAGTCAGCGCTGGTCCTGTTTCATCTGTCTCATCCTCGTGGTTTCGCGTTGTTTTTTACTATGAATGTGTACCAACAAGCTCAAGTTCGCACGCTTCTTAAAAGCTTGTACTTCATTCCGCGTCGCCTTGAAACACTTTACCATCGATATCGCACAAATTGCGCATTCACTAATAGCTTGCACCTGGACAACCTTGATATGACAACCAACCCTTTATGTGATGACTGGTGCCTTAGAAGCAGTTGAGCATATTCTCTTAGAATTCCTGGGATACCAGGAAGAAAGAACTTGTGTCCCCAGAACAATGAAATTTGCTTGTGAAGTATGACTGCATTTCGGAAAAATAATTGGTCCTTAGTCTTATTTTTCACACCAACGTCAACTTCTAAAACTTATTTTGATATCCTTCGAAGACATTACTGAATCGATAAGCTCTAAACCAGCCTAACCCAAGCCGACTAAATCAACTTTGTGTGCGTTTGTTTCGTCGTAAAACTTGGTGTGTTTTCCTGAGCACCTTTACCGTGCTTTCATGCAGCAATAGAAAGAAAGGGACAACTATAAGGTAATTTCGTAGATAGAATAAAATTGTGGAAGTTCTGATTATATATCCATTTCTGCAGGAGATCTCCAAGACGCAAGGAACTCAATAAACGAATATGACTGTCGCGCGGCCCTAGCGACTCATTGCAGCAACGTATAGCGTAGTGACGACTAGTGTTCCCTGTACAAGTGTGACGCTGTTATAAAAATTCAGTAATATCTGTTCTTGGCCGAAAAAGATGACGACACATTTAGTACACGTGAATTGACGGTCACCCACCACCGACGTACGTTCGAACGCAACGTAAGTATAGAGGAGTGGCAACGTCATCATGAATGCCTCGCCATCTGCGTTGAGAGTGGGTTTTGCGGAGGAGTGCCTCGTAGTAGGCGCACATCTTACACAATGGTTGCACCAGGACATTTAGGAGGTTGGCAGAGTAGCATTGGCGAAAGGGCCTGGCGAAGGCCGATGCCTAGGAAAGCAGCGCCTGGTACGAAATTGACCGAATTGATCTTGTCATGGCCACAAAAATTCTCTTACGGTATATTTCACACACTAACTAGTTTTCCAGCTTTGCTGTTAAAACTCTCCCAAGAGACAATGACACAATGCGTCAGTTAAGACTGATAAGTTATTCTTTAAGAGCTCAACTGTTTTTACTTTCATCACAGCAGGTTTATTACAAAAGGCGAAATAAATGACAAATCGTTATTTTTAAATTCCGCACGGAAATTTCCCCGTATCCATGTCAGCGTGACGTTGCGGATTTTAAAGCTTTGTCTTTTTCTTACTTCGGCCACACTGACTCCGCCATTTCGTGAAACTTGACACGTTAACTCTTGGGCCCCCGAGAGGACAATGTACCACATTTTAACGCGACAGCGTTATAGAGCTCGTTTCGCATAAATTCGGTGTCGGCGTCGTTGTTATGAGCGAAAAATCTGCGTTGTTCGTGACAGAAAAATTGTGAACGACGCAAATAAAATAAACAGTAAAAAACTTTGGTTTAGTGAGAATCGAACCCAGGCCTTCTGCGTCGCAAGGAGGCGTTCTAGCACAGAGCCACGCCATTACGTGAAACAGTTTCGAAATAAACACAATATGAAACTCTTGTAGTGGGAGGAGTCTCCTTAACGCATGTAATGTCGCGTTGCAGCAGCGCACAATAACGCCAAGCGTCAAAACACGTGAACTGCGCAACGAGTGGGTATTTTAAAGGCCCACCCATTGCAAAGCCTTCAGACATATTGAATAATCATCATCAAAAAAAGTATCAACAAAGTGAGCAGCTGCGTACGTTCGCATGTTGCCTTATGGACGCGTAGTGGGCCTTTCGCGGATTCACACACACACACAAAAAAGAATTATGGCGTAGCGGACACTTGCACTAGGCTTTCTAGGATAGCTTGAAACGGCCAATGTTACGCGCACATACGTTCGTTTCCTTGCGGCAAGCCTGTGGCATGCACCGAGAACCATAGCCAGGCTAGCAGTCGAGATGGCGATGCACACGGGGCCCGATTACGCTATCGCGTTCAACTCTTGAAGGTGAAGCTCAAGCGTCCTCCAAGTTTTTCTACCAATCACGAGCTATTTTGGCGCCAGTAGACGTCTTAGAATCCATGACGTGATGGCGATTGGTGCGGAAACTTCACGCCACCTGAATTTTCTTTTCGAGCTTTTTCTCGCTCACCAAGCATCTTCTAGAGGCGAGAGGGGTGCTTTCGGTATAGTAAAAAAGGTAATTTCCTAATAAGAAAAAATTGTTCTTTTTACAGTGTCCCTGTAAAGCAGGTGTCGACAACCTTTTGAGGCGGAGGGCCGGCCGCGTTTTGGAAACATACGACACCGCGCACGACAAAATGACTGCGCAACAAGTATGGACAGGTTCCTCGAGCTGCTAATGATGTACTTGCGCTCCGCGGTAGTCCAGTTTGCAGGGAATACGTTCTTCCAAAACGAAGGAGTGTACATCGGCCCCTGCATTGCACATGTACTAAGCGACTTGTTGCTCGCCCGCTACGACCATGACATTGAAGGAAAACTTCCACAGGGGCACGCCAAAAAGGTGTTCAGGTACTTCGACGACTACCTAGTCTTCATTGACGAGGGCAAAAAAGACATTGACACAATAGTGCAGATCGTCTACGGGATCTTTGAGAAAACAATGCATGGCCTCACGCTGACGAAGGAGCTACCGGAGAATGGCACATTGCGGTTTCTCGACCTGCCCCTCTTGTTAAAAAATGAGCACGTATGCTGGAGATATGCCGCTCGCTCTGCAAGAGCCTCTTGCCATTCTCATCAGCCCACTCAAGGCTTGTGAAGACGGGAATCAGCCCTCCGCAATGCACTGCAAAGATCATGCACACACGAGACTGAAATGGCCTTTGACGGACAAGTACAACGGCTGGTGCGAGGAGCTTTCCCGAGGTCCCTCCTGACTGCACTAGCAGAGGACATGCTAATCGAAATTCGAGAAGGAAAAAGACCCGGCAAAGCCACTGAGATCGGCAAATCGAAGCTGGCTGTCATTCCGTATGTGCATGGAGTGTCCCACCGAATAAAGAAGGCGGCGGGCAGGGCGGGTGTTTCAGTTGTCTTTTCGGCCTCAGGAAATCTAAACGCCTTACGCAGGAAAGTCAACCGAGATGAACCTCCGAAGAAAGCAGGCGGGAAGAAACACCAGACGCCCGTTACCAGCTGCATCAAGGGAGTCGTATGTGACATCCCTTTGAGCTGCGGCCGCTCCTACGTAGGGCAAACTGGACGCTTCCTTAGTGATCGCCTCAGGGAGCACGCCAACAACGTGAAGCAAAAACATGGCAGCAACTTGGAGCTACATTGCAGGTCGTGTAGTTGCATACCAAATTTTAATCAAGTCACCGTCGTCGAAAAGCATTTGGACCAGGGCACCGCGAGATACTGAGGCATTCAGCATTATCAAGCGGGGCACTTGATGCGTTAGTTCGCCGTTCATCGAGTTACTTGACAAAGAAATCACATATCTGCAAGATTCACACCTTCAGAACCTGTAACGCCTAGTCATTCCTTTTATCGTGTTTATCACGCGTGTTCCCTTTGTCTGACTATATATTTCGCGTTAGCACAATAAAACCCTGTTGGAAGTCAGCGGCTGTGTTGTGTGGTCTATCCTCGGTGTTCCGTTTCTGCGCTCTTTGAAACACTATCAGAAGAATACGTGTTCTTCACGCGGTGAGCCTACTGCCGCTTTGAGATATTCAAATAGCGACCCCTGGTGATTATTTCACATTAATGGAATCGGACCAATTTCGCCGGTGAGGAGGGTACATGCATGAGCACAAACGAAAAAGACAAAGTGCTGCCACTCTCCTAGCCTTTCTGTCATGCTGCTCGTGTAATACAAAGTAAGGACGGAAGAAGGCGGAGAAAGTTTCTACGACTTCATCTGACTGAACCATACTCAGATTATTACATGTGCCAGCGGTCACGATTTGTTTCTAGGTATTTCCGAGAGACAGAGCTTGTATTACGAAATCTTCATGACGTCCAGCGTTTAATTATAGGCGTATCTGTGTGGCATGCAGAGCATCTCGTGATGGCAATACAGATAATTGATCATGAGGCGATTGGTGCGCTGACGGCGGGTTACGTACGGCATGCGGAAAAACAAAACAGAAAAAAAACATTCCTGGCATTACAGTAGCGCGTCATTTACCTCATTACGCGTGTGTCTCACATTATGCGCTCTCACACCATTTTACCTTGTCACTTTAATCGCCAGAACCAGACAAGAAAAAAAAAGTACAATAATCGCGCCGCCAGGACAGAGATATGGCTGGTAAACTGAAGATAACAGTGCGCACGGTGAAAACACATCCGGTGTATTGTGAGCGAGCACGCAGAAATTATCGCGATCGCGCGATCAAGGTTCCTTTCGGCTCTCCCTTCCCTCTCACCCAAAGAGGCGTCCAAAAATACGGCCCTTATCAGATCATCGAGGTCGACGCGTAGTGCCGCCTCGGTGCTGTCCAGGGGGTGGAGGGTGCCCCTCGTTGTGTTATGTCACTCGCGTAACGGCATTACTGTTTCTCGTCGTACCAGCGGTGACCTTAATGACAGATTAGAGGGGCAGTGCTGGTAGGGTCGACTTCCATTCATTGCTCCGTGTCAGGGTCGGCGATTACGAGGTGTACGCGATTTGAAGCCTGAATCTCACGAGTGAGCGCAAGGACAAATAACACCGGATGCGAAAAAAAAAAGAAACACATCACAAAAAAGGATTGTCCTGCGTTTCGCCAGAATGGAAGCGGTAAAAGAAGGGTACTGACAAAGTGAACATTGAGTGGATGCAATAAAGTTCTTTTGTGCCTTGTTTCATCCTGTTTGCGCATACCAACTGTGCCCCGAGTGTAGATAATTTTCAACAACAGCTGCCCCTAAAGAGATATGAAGGGCTTTGTCTTTGGTGCGCATGGAGACGAAAGGCGAATGCAAATAATTCAAACAAGTTTAATGACAATGAGGCTGAAGCGAAGGTTAGTTGGCATCACTCCATCCTATAACGCTCTGCCAAGTATTGACTGGGGCACATGAGCAGGAGACACGGAAGGAACAAGGCACTGCATTTGAAAGACTTGAATACCAGAAAACGTATTGAAAAATATTGAGATTAACACAGAGAATGGAATACCTGTGCTCAGTTTTGCTATATTGATGCACAAATAGACGAATGAGTTCCACTTCCCGCATCGCCCCCCCCCCCCCTTTTCTCCTAGTGCGCTTTTGAAAATGTAGCGCCAGTATTCAAGCGGAGCGACCAGAGCATAGCCTTATACATGAGGTTGATCACGTTGTTGCAATAGAAGACCAAAATTATACTGCACAGAACTACCGAAACAAGTACGGAGGTATCGCAGAAACTAGAAGTGCCTAAAGTTAAGGAAACCCATGTTCACTATGGGTTATCCTAATATGAGACGCCCACAAAGAACACCGTGCCGATCAGTTGTCATTGCTCCTCCCAATTGAGAAAGCACGCTTAGAGGATTAAACTATGACAAGATTAACGCATCAGTATGTGTCTAGTGAGCTACTGGAACATGCATAAGGGTGATTCCCGAACATACGAAGCAGATGACAACCTTAATCTCTTATCTTGTAATGTCAAACAATAGTGCTGTACAATGCATAAATTCCCTGTACGGTACTTTTTAAATAGAAACTTACATTTAACAGCGAAGCTATTTAAGGCAGCGTTATTTGTGCGGCCTATCAGGTATGAGCCTCAGGAAGTGGGTAAATCTCACTACTCACCATTAAATATCAAGAAGTCCACGAAAAATGAAGAAGACATCAGTTAGCCCAGCAAACGGGTATGTACCACAGATATTTGTGCGGCCTGTCAGAAAACTATCATAATTATGCACGAGTATAGGCCACAGTAATTGGGTAAGCCCCACTACTCACCACTGGTCCACTAAAAAGGAAAAAGGCAACAGTTGGCACAACACGAGGGAACGGGAAAGGCAACGGCTGCTGCGAGAAGACCCCGAAGCGATGGAAGGCCTATGCCAACGACGACCTGCCCATAGATCTACGAGAAGTGTGAACGCTCAGTTACAGAGGGAGTTTCTGTCTCTCGAGTTTGGACATCCGTGTCGTGTCTGCGACTGTCTGTGGTTTAATTCGAGCCTCTCTGCGCTGAGAATCAACGTAGAAACAACGTAGCATCACCTAGCCAAAGCCTAGCAACGACCTAGAAGCAACCTAGAAACAACCTGCATCACCTAGGTAAGGCCTAGCAACAACCTAGAAGCAACCAGATTAGTCTTCAGAATCGTCCAGTTTCGCTGTCTCAAGCCTTGCGCGGCTTAGTGCAAGCTTCGCCAATTTTCTTCCTGTGTGGTTGGTGAAAATTTTCTTTTTCTATCAACGTCACCAGTCGTGCTCTTCGTATTGGAAAATATTTAGAAAATATTCCATTCAATTCGCATATGGCTTTCATCATTCGAATTGGCTTGGAAGTTGAAAATTTTATATTCGCACACCCCTAATATTAGGTGAATTTGTACCATTGGATTCTTTACGGTTTGCATTATATGTAAGAAATAAGAAAGATCAGCTTTTTCT